>NW_028327765.1:0-168094 GCF_031878675.1 Megascapheus bottae | reverse complement strand
CAGGGTTCGCAGATTGGGGTTCCTGAAATCGGGGGCAAGGACTAGCAAGAAGAGAAGAGAGACAGACACAGTGGGTCCGGGATGTCCGCAGTCCAGGTAAAGACTGCCGAGACTGCCTGTTTATTTTCCACTCCCCCTTCTTCCCTCCTCCTGACCCAGGAACCTCCAGGTGTTACATTCATATGGTAATTCTCAGGTCATTTACATAGAATAGGGCCAGAAAGCAATAAGACAATAAAGCCATCGTCTGATGCAAGCCAAGGTAGAGATTGATTCCACTCTGGCTCACAACAGGAGGTGTGTGAAGTCACAGAATTGAAGTGTGTGAAGTCAAAATGGAGGTGTGTGAAGTCACAGAATGGAGGTCTGTGAAGACACAGAATTGAGGTGTGTGAAGTCAGAATGGAGGTGTGTGAAGTCAGAATGGTGGTGTGTGAAATCATAGAATGGAGGTGTGTGAAGCCACAATGCAGGTGTGTGAACTCATGGAATGAAGGTGTGTGAAGTAAAATTGCAGGTGTGTGAAGTCATAGAATGGAGGTGTGTGAAGTCATAGAATGGAGGTGTGTGAAGTCACAGAATGGAGGTGTGTGAAGTCATAGAATGGAGGTGTGTGAAGTCACAGAATGGAGGAGTGTGAAGTCATAGAATGGAGGTGTGTGAAGTCATAGAATGGAGGTGTGTGAAGTCATAGATTGGAGGACTGTGAACTCAGAATGGAGGTTTGTGAAGTCATAGAATGGAGGTGTGTGAAGTCACAGAATGCAGGTGTGTGAAGTCATAGAATGGAGGTGTGTGAAGTCATGGAATGGAGGTAAGTGAAGTCAAAGAATGGAGGTGTGTGAAGTGAAACAATAGAGGTGTGTGAAGTCACAGAATGGAGGTGTGTGAAGTCACAGAATGGAAGTGTGTGAAGTCAAAACGGAGGTGTGTGAAGTCACAGAATGGAGGTGTGTGAAGTCACAGAATGAAGGTGTGTGAAGTCAAAAAGGTGGTGTGTGAAGTCACAGAATGGAGGTGTGTGAAGTCATAGAATGGAGGTGTGTGAAATCATAGAATGTAGGTGTGTGAAGTCAGAATGGAGGTGTGTGAAGTCATAGAATGGAGGTGTGTGAAGTCATAGAATTGAGGTGTGTGAAGTCATAGAATGGAGGTGTGTGAAGTCATAAAATGGAGGTGTGTGAACTCATAGAATGGAGGTGTGTGAAGTCAAAATGGAGTTGTGTGAATTCATAGAATGGTGGTTTTTGATGTCAACGAATGGAGGTGTGTGAAGTCATAGAATGGAGGTGTGTGAAGTCAGATTGGAGGTGTGTGAAATCACAGAATGAAGGTTTGTCAACTCAGAAATGAGGTGTGTGAAGTCATAGAATGGAGGTGTGTGAAGTCATAGAATGGAAGTGTGTGAAATCATAGAATGGAGGTATGTGAAGTCACAGAATTGAGGTGTGTGAAGTCAGAATGGAGGTGTGTGAAGTCAGAATGGAAGTGAGTGAAGTCATAGAATGGATGTGTGTGAAGTCATAGAATGGAGGTCTGTGAACTCAGAATGGAGGTTTGTGAAGTCATAGAATGGAGGTGTGTGAACTCAGTATGGAGGTGTGTGAAGTCACAGAATGGAGGTGTGTGAAGTCATAGAATGGAGGTTTGTGAAATCACAGAATGGAGGTGTGTTAATTCATAGAATGGAGGTGTGTGAAGTCATAGGATCGAGGTGTGTGAAGTCACAGAATGGAGGTGTGTGAAGTCACAGAATGGAGGTGTGTGAAGTCAGAATGGAGGTGTGTTAAGCCACAGAATGGAGGTGTGTGAAGTCACAGAATGGAAGTGTGTGAAGTCATAGAAAGGAGGTGTGTGAACTCAGAATGGAGGTGTGTGAAGTCACAGAATGGAGGTTTGTGAAGTCATAGAATGGAGGTGTGTGAAGTCAGAAAATGGATGTTTCTGAAGTAAGAATGAAGGTGTGTGAATTCATACAATGGAGGTGTTTGAAGTCAAATTGGAGGTGTGTGAACTCATAGAATGGAGGTGTGTGAACTCATAGAATGGAGGTTTGTGAAGTCATGGAATAACGGTGTGTGAAGTCAAAGAATGGAGGTGTGTGAAGTGAAACAATAGAGGTGTGTGAAGTCACAGAATGGAGGTGTGTGAAGTCACAGATTGGAAGTGTGTGAAGTCAAAACGGAGGTGTGTGAAGTCACAGAATGGATGTGTGTGAAGTCAAAAAGGTGGTGTGTGAAGTCACAGAATGGAGGTGTGTAAATTTACAGAATGAAGCTGTGTGAAGTCAGAATGGAGGTGTGTGAAGTCAGAATGGAGGTGTGTGAAGTCAGAATGGAGGTGTGTGAAGTCACAGAATGGAGGTGTGTGAAGTCATAGAATGGTGGTGTGTGAAATCATAGAATGGAGGTGTGTGACGTCACAATTGAAGTGTGTGAAGTCATAGAATGGAGGTGTGTGAAGTCACAGAATGGAGGTGTGTGAAGTCATACAATGGAGGTGAGTGAATTCAGAATGGAGGTGTGTGAAGTCATAGAATGGAGATTTGTGAATTCATAGAATGGAGGTGTGTGACGTCACAATTGAAGTGTGTGAAGTCATAGAATGGAGGTGTGTGAAGTCACAGAATGGAGGTGTGTGAAGTCATACAATGGAGGTGAGTGAAGTCAGAATGGAGGTGTGTGAAGTCATAGAATGGAAGTGTGTGAAGTCATAGAATGGAGGTGTGTGAAGTCAGAATGGACATGTGTGAAGTCACAGAATTGAGGTGTGTGAACCCAGAATGGAGGTGTGTGAAGTCACAGAATGGAGGTTTGTGAAGTCATACAATGGAGGTGTGTGAAGTCATAGAATGGATGTTTCTAAAGTAAGAATGAAGGTGTGTGAAGTCATAGAATGGAGGTGTGTGAAGTCAAAATGGAGGTGTGTGAACTCATAGAATGGAGGTGTGTGAACTCATAGAATTGAGGTGTGTGAAGTCATGGAATGGAGGTGTGTGAAGTCCAAGAATGGAGGTGTGTGAAGTGAAAGAATGGAGGTGTGTGAACTCACAGAATGGAGGTTGCCGGGGCCAACCGGCGGCAAACCAGGGTTCGCAGATTGGGGTTCCTGAAATCGGGGGCAAGGACTAGCAAGGAAGAGAAGAGAGACAGACACAGCGGGTCCGGGATGTCCGTAGTCCAGTTAAAGACTGCCGAGACTGCCTGATTATTTTCCACTCCCCCTTCTTCCCTCCTCCTGACCCAGGAACCTCCAGGTGTTACATTCATATGGTAATTCTCAGGTCATTTACATAGAATAGGGCCAGAAAGCAATAAGACAATAAAGCCATCGTCTGATGCAAGCCAAGGTACAGATTGATTCCACTCTGGCTCACAACAGGAGGTGTGTGAAGTCACAGAATTGAAGTGTGTGAAGTCAAAATGGAGGTGTGTGAAGTCACAGAATGGAGGTCTGTGAAGACACAGAATTGAGGTGTGTGAAGTCAGAATGGAGGTGTGTGAAGTCAGAATGGAGGTGTGTGAAATCATAGAATGGAGGTGTGTGAAGCCACAATGCAGGTGTGTGAACTCATGGAATGAAGGTGTGTGAAGTGAAATTGCAGGTGTGTGAAGTCATAGAATGGAGGTGTGTGAAGTTATAAAATGGAGGTGTGTGAAGTCACAGAATGGAGGTGTGTGAAGTCATAGAATGGAGGTGTGTGAAGTCACAGAATGGAGGTGTGTGAAGTCATAGAATGGAGGTGTGTGAAGTCATAGAATGGAGGTGTGTGAAGTCATAGATTGGAGGACTGTGAACTCAGAATGGAGGTTTGTGAAGTCATAGAATGGAGGTGTGTGAAGTCACAGAATGCAGGGGTGTGAAGTCATAGAATGGAGGTGTGTGAAGTCATGGAATGGAGGTAAGTGAAGTCAAGGAATGGAGGTGTGTGAAGTGAAACAATAGAGGTGTGTGAAGTCACAGAATGGAGGTGTGTGAAGTCACAGAATGGAAGTGTGTGAAGTCAAAACGGAGGTGTGTGAAGTCACAGAATGGAGGTGTGTGAAGTCACAGAATGGAGGTGTGTGAAGTCAAAAAGGTGGTGTGTGAAGTCACAGAATGGAGGTGTGTGAAGTCATAAAATGGAGGTGTGTGAAATCATAGAATGTAGGTGTGTGAAGTCAGAATGGAGGTGTATGAAGTCACAGAATTGAGGTGTGTGAAGTCACAGAATGGAGGTGTGTGAAGTCAGAATGAATGTGTGTGAAGTCACAGAATGGAGGTGTGGGAAGTCACAGAATGGATGTTTGTGAAGTAAGAATGAAGGTGTTTGAAGTCATAGAGTGGAGGTGTGTGAAGTCACAGAATGGAGGTGTGTGAAGTCATAGAATGGAGGTGTGTGAAGTCATAGAATTGAGGTGTGTGAAGTCATAGAATGGAGGTGTGTGAAGTCACAGAATGGAGGTGTGTGAAGTCATACAATGGAGTTGAGTGAAGTCAGAATGGAGGTGTGTGAAGTCACAGAATGGAGGTGTGTGAACTCAGAATGGAGGTGGGTGAAGTCATAGATGGAGGTGTGTGAAGTCATAGTATGGAGGTGTGTGAAATCATAGAATGGAGTTTTGTGAAGTCACACAATGGAGCTGTGTGAAGTCAGAATGGAGGTGTGTGAAGTCATAGAATGGAGGTGTGTGAAGTCAGAATGGAGGTATGTGAAATCATAGAATCAAGGTGTGTGAAGTCACAATGGAGGTGTGTGAAATCAGAGAATGGAGGTGTGTGAAATCATAGAATGGAGTTTTGTGAAGTCACACAATGGAGCTGTGTGAAGTGAGAATGGAGGTGTGTGAAGTCACAGAATGGAGTTATGTGAACTCATACAATGGAGGTGTGTGAAGTCATAGAATGGATGTTTCTAAAGTAAGAATGAAGGTGTGTGAAGTCATAGAATGGAGGTGTGTGAAGTCAAAATGGAGGTGTGTGAACTCATAGAATGGAGGTGTGTGAAGTCATGGAATGGAGGTGTGTGAAGTCCAAGAATGGAGGTGTGTGAAGTGAAAGAATGGAGGTGTGTGAACTCACAGAATGGAGGTTGCCGGGGCCAACCGGCGGCAAACCAGGGTTCGCAGATTGGGGTTCCTGAAATCGGGGGCAAGGACTAGCAAGAAGAGAAGAGAGACAGACACAGTGGGTCCGGGATGTCCGCAGTCCAGGTAAAGACTGCCGAGACTGCCTGTTTATTTTCCACTCCCCCTTCTTCCCTCCTCCTGACCCAGGAACCTCCAGGTGTTACATTCATATGGTAATTCTCAGGTCATTTACATAGAATAGGGCCAGAAAGCAATAAGACAATAAAGCCATCGTCTGATGCAAGCCAAGGTAGAGATTGATTCCACTCTGGCTCACAACAGGAGGTGTGTGAAGTCACAGAATTGAAGTGTGTGAAGTCAAAATGGAGGTGTGTGAAGTCACAGAATGGAGGTCTGTGAAGACACAGAATTGAGGTGTGTGAAGTCAGAATGGAGGTGTGTGAAGTCAGAATGGTGGTGTGTGAAATCATAGAATGGAGGTGTGTGAAGCCACAATGCAGGTGTGTGAACTCATGGAATGAAGGTGTGTGAAGTAAAATTGCAGGTGTGTGAAGTCATAGAATGGAGGTGTGTGAAGTCATAGAATGGAGGTGTGTGAAGTCACAGAATGGAGGTGTGTGAAGTCATAGAATGGAGGTGTGTGAAGTCACAGAATGGAGGAGTGTGAAGTCATAGAATGGAGGTGTGTGAAGTCATAGAATGGAGGTGTGTGAAGTCATAGATTGGAGGACTGTGAACTCAGAATGGAGGTTTGTGAAGTCATAGAATGGAGGTGTGTGAAGTCACAGAATGCAGGTGTGTGAAGTCATAGAATGGAGGTGTGTGAAGTCATGGAATGGAGGTAAGTGAAGTCAAAGAATGGAGGTGTGTGAAGTGAAACAATAGAGGTGTGTGAAGTCACAGAATGGAGGTGTGTGAAGTCACAGAATGGAAGTGTGTGAAGTCAAAACGGAGGTGTGTGAAGTCACAGAATGGAGGTGTGTGAAGTCACAGAATGAAGGTGTGTGAAGTCAAAAAGGTGGTGTGTGAAGTCACAGAATGGAGGTGTGTGAAGTCATAGAATGGAGGTGTGTAAAATCATAGAATGTAGGTGTGTGAAGTCAGAATGGAGGTGTGTGAAGTCATAGAATGGAGGTGTGTGAAGTCATAGAATTGAGGTGTGTGAAGTCATAGAATGGAGGTGTGTGAAGTCATAAAATGGAGGTGTGTGAACTCATAGAATGGAGGTGTGTGAAGTCAAAATGGAGTTGTGTGAAGTCATAGAATGGTGGTTTTTGATGTCAACGAATGGAGGTGTGTGAAGTCATAGAATGGAGGTGTGTGAAGTCAGATTGGAGGTGTGTGAAATCACAGAATGAAGGTTTGTCAACTCAGAAATGAGGTGTGTGAAGTCATAGAATGGAGGTGTGTGAAGTCATAGAATGGAAGTGTGTGAAATCATAGAATGGAGGTATGTGAAGTCACAGAATTGAGGTGTGTGAAGTCAGAATGGAGGTGTGTGAAGTCAGAATGGAAGTGAGTGAAGTCATAGAATGGATGTGTGTGAAGTCATAGAATGGAGGTCTGTGAACTCAGAATGGAGGTTTGTGAAGTCATAGAATGGAGGTGTGTGAACTCAGTATGGAGGTGTGTGAAGTCACAGAATGGAGGTGTGTGAAGTCATAGAATGGAGGTTTGTGAAATCACAGAATGGAGGTGTGTTAATTCATAGAATGGAGGTGTGTGAAGTCATAGGATCGAGGTGTGTGAAGTCACAGAATGGAGGTGTGTGAAGTCACAGAATGGAGGTGTGTGAAGTCAGAATGTAGGTGTGTTAAGCCACAGAATGGAGGTGTGTGAAGTCACAGAATGGAAGTGTGTGAAGTCATAGAAAGGAGGTGTGTGAACTCAGAATGGAGGTGTGTGAAGTCACAGAATGGAGGTTTGTGAAGTCATAGAATGGAGGTGTGTGAAGTCAGAAAATGGATGTTTCTGAAGTAAGAATGAAGGTGTGTGAATTCATACAATGGAGGTGTTTGAAGTCAAATTGGAGGTGTGTGAACTCATAGAATGGAGGTGTGTGAACTCATAGAATGGAGGTTTGTGAAGTCATGGAATAACGGTGTGTGAAGTCAAAGAATGGAGGTGTGTGAAGTGAAACAATAGAGGTGTGTGAAGTCACAGAATGGAGGTGTGTGAAGTCACAGATTGGAAGTGTGTGAAGTCAAAACGGAGGTGTGTGAAGTCACAGAATGGATGTGTGTGAAGTCAAAAAGGTGGTGTGTGAAGTCACAGAATGGAGGTGTGTAAATTTACAGAATGAAGCTGTGTGAAGTCAGAATGGAGGTGTGTGAAGTCAGAATGGAGGTGTGTGAAGTCAGAATGGAGGTGTGTGAAGTCACAGAATGGAGGTGTGTGAAGTCATAGAATGGTGGTGTGTGAAATCATAGAATGGAGGTGTGTGACGTCACAATTGAAGTGTGTGAAGTCATAGAATGGAGGTGTGTGAAGTCACAGAATGGAGGTGTGTGAAGTCATACAATGGAGGTGAGTGAATTCAGAATGGAGGTGTGTGAAGTCATAGAATGGAGATTTGTGAATTCATAGAATGGAGGTGTGTGACGTCACAATTGAAGTGTGTGAAGTCATAGAATGGAGGTGTGTGAAGTCACAGAATGGAGGTGTGTGAAGTCATACAATGGAGGTGAGTGAAGTCAGAATGGAGGTGTGTGAAGTCATAGAATGGAAGTGTGTGAAGTCATAGAATGGAGGTGTGTGAAGTCAGAATGGACATGTGTGAAGTCACAGAATTGAGGTGTGTGAACCCAGAATGGAGGTGTGTGAAGTCACAGAATGGAGGTTTGTGAAGTCATACAATGGAGGTGTGTGAAGTCATAGAATGGATGTTTCTAAAGTAAGAATGAAGGTGTGTGAAGTCATAGAATGGAGGTGTGTGAAGTCAAAATGGAGGTGTGTGAACTCATAGAATGGAGGTGTGTGAACTCATAGAATTGAGGTGTGTGAAGTCATGGAATGGAGGTGTGTGAAGTCCAAGAATGGCGGTGTGTGAAGTGAAAGAATGGAGGTGTGTGAACTCACAGAATGGAGGTTGCCGGGGCCAACCGGCGGCAAACCAGGGTTCGCAGATTGGGGTTCCTGAAATCGGGGGCAAGGACTAGCAAGGAAGAGAAGAGAGACAGACACAGTGGGTCCGGGATGTCCGTAGTCCAGTTAAAGACTGCCGAGACTGCCTGATTATTTTCCACTCCCCCTTCTTCCCTCCTCCTGACCCAGGAACCTCCAGGTGTTACATTCATATGGTAATTCTCAGGTCATTTACATAGAATAGGGCCAGAAAGCAATAAGACAATAAAGCCATCGTCTGATGCAAGCCAAGGTACAGATTGATTCCACTCTGGCTCACAACAGGAGGTGTGTGAAGTCACAGAATTGAAGTGTGTGAAGTCAAAATGGAGGTGTGTGAAGTCACAGAATGGAGGTCTGTGAAGACACAGAATTGAGGTGTGTGAAGTCAGAATGGAGGTGTGTGAAGTCAGAATGGAGGTGTGTGAAATCATAGAATGGAGGTGTGTGAAGCCACAATGCAGGTGTGTGAACTCATGGAATGAAGGTGTGTGAAGTGAAATTGCAGGTGTGTGAAGTCATAGAATGGAGGTGTGTGAAGTTATAAAATGGAGGTGTGTGAAGTCACAGAATGGAGGTGTGTGAAGTCATAGAATGGAGGTGTGTGAAGTCACAGAATGGAGGTGTGTGAAGTCATAGAATGGAGGTGTGTGAAGTCATAGAATGGAGGTGTGTGAAGTCATAGATTGGAGGACTGTGAACTCAGAATGGAGGTTTGTGAAGTCATAGAATGGAGGTGTGTGAAGTCACAGAATGCAGGGGTGTGAAGTCATAGAATGGAGGTATGTGAAGTCATGGAATGGAGGTAAGTGAAGTCAAGGAATGGAGGTGTGTGAAGTGAAACAATAGAGGTGTGTGAAGTCACAGAATGGAGGTGTGTGAAGTCACAGAATGGAAGTGTGTGAAGTCAAAACGGAGGTGTGTGAAGTCACAGAATGGAGGTGTGTGAAGTCACAGAATGGAGGTGTGTGAAGTCAAAAAGGTGGTGTGTGAAGTCACAGAATGGAGGTGTGTGAAGTCATAAAATGGAGGTGTGTGAAATCATAGAATGTAGGTGTGTGAAGTCAGAATGGAGGTGTATGAAGTCACAGAATTGAGGTGTGTGAAGTCACAGAATGGAGGTGTGTGAAGTCAGAATGAATGTGTGTGAAGTCACAGAATGGAGGTGTGGGAAGTCACAGAATGGATGTTTGTGAAGTAAGAATGAAGGTGTTTGAAGTCATAGAGTGGAGGTGTGTGAAGTCACAGAATGGAGGTGTGTGAAGTCATAGAATGGAGGTGTGTGAAGTCATAGAATTGAGGTGTGTGAAGTCATAGAATGGAGGTGTGTGAAGTCACAGAATGGAGGTGTGTGAAGTCATACAATGGAGTTGAGTGAAGTCAGAATGGAGGTGTGTGAAGTCACAGAATGGAGATGTGTGAACTCAGAATGGAGGTGGGTGAAGTCATAGATGGAGGTGTGTGAAGTCATAGTATGGAGGTGTGTGAAATCATAGAATGGAGTTTTGTGAAGTCACACAATGGAGCTGTGTGAAGTCAGAATGGAGGTGTGTGAAGTCATAGAATGGAGGTGTGTGAAGTCAGAATGGAGGTATGTGAAATCATAGAATCAAGGTGTGTGAAGTCACAATGGAGGTGTGTGAAATCAGAGAATGGAGGTGTGTGAAATCATAGAATGGAGTTTTGTGAAGTCACACAATGGAGCTGTGTGAAGTGAGAATGGAGGTGTGTGAAGTCACAGAATGAACGTGTGTGAATCACAGAATGGAGGTATGTGAACTCAGAATGGAGGTGGGTGAAGTCACAGAATGGAGGTGTGTGAAGTCATAGAATGGAGGTGTGTGAAGTCACAGAATGGAGGTGTGTGAATTCATAGAATGGATGTGTGTGAAGTCATAGAATGGAGGTGTGTGAAGTCATAGAATGGAGGTGTTTGAATTCATAGAATGGAGGTGTGTGAAGTCACAGAATGGAGATTTGTGTACTCAAAATGGAGGTGTTTGAAGTCAAAGAATGGAGGTGTGTGAAGTCATAGAATGGAAGAGTGTGAAGTCATAGAATGGAGGTGTGTGAAGTCAGAATGGACATGTGTGAAGTCACAGAATTGAGGTGTGTGAACCCAGAATGGAGGTGTGTGAAGTCACAGAATGGAGTTTTGTGAACTCATACAATGGAGGTGTGTGAAGTCATAGAATGGATGTTTCTAAAGTAAGAATGAAGGTGTGTGAAGTCATAGAATGGAGGTGTGTGAAGTCAAAATGGAGGTGTGTGAACTCATAGAATGGAGGTGTGTGAACTCATAGAATTGAGGTGTGTGAAGTCATGGAATGGAGTTGTGTGAAGTCCAAGAATGGAGGTGTGTGAAGTGAAAGAATGGAGGTGTGTGAACTCACAGAATGGAGGTTGCCGGGGCCAACCGGCGGCAAACCAGGGTTCGCAGATTGGGGTTCCTGAAATCGGGGGCAAGGACTAGCAAGAAGAGAAGAGAGACAGACACAGTGGGTCCGGGATGTCCGCAGTCCAGGTAAAGACTGCCGAGACTGCCTGTTTATTTTCCACTCCCCCTTCTTCCCTCCTCCTGACCCAGGAACCTCCAGGTGTTACATTCATATGGTAATTCTCAGGTCATTTACATAGAATAGGGCCAGAAAGCAATAAGACAATAAAGCCATCGTCTGATGCAAGCCAAGGTAGAGATTGATTCCACTCTGGCTCACAACAGGAGGTGTGTGAAGTCACAGAATTGAAGTGTGTGAAGTCAAAATGGAGGTGTGTGAAGTCACAGAATGGAGGTCTGTGAAGACACAGAATTGAGGTGTGTGAAGTCAGAATGGAGGTGTGTGAAGTCAGAATGGAGGTGTGTGAAATCATAGAATGGAGGTGTGTGAAGCCACAATGCAGGTGTGTGAACTCATGGAATGAAGGTGTGTGAAGTAAAATTGCAGGTGTGTGAAGTCATAGAATGGAGGTGTGTGAAGTCATAGAATGGAGGTGTGTGAAGTCACAGAATGGAGGTGTGTGAAGTCATAGAATGGAGGTGTGTGAAGTCACAGAATGGAGGTGTGTGAAGTCATAGAATGGAGGTGTGTGAAGTCATAGAATGGAGGTGTGTGAAGTCATAGATTGGAGGACTGTGAACTCAGAATGGAGGTTTGTGAAGTCATAGAATGGAGGTGTGTGAAGTCACAGAATGCAGGTGTGTGAAGTCATAGAATGGAGGTGTGTGAAGTCATGGAATGGAGGTAAGTGAAGTCAAAGAATGGAGGTGTGTGAAGTGAAACAATAGAGGTGTGTGAAGTCACAGAATGGAGGTGTGTGAAGTCACAGAATGGAAGTGTGTGAAGTCAAAACGGAGGTGTGTGAAGTCACAGAATGGAGGTGTGTGAAGTCACAGAATGAAGGTGTGTGAAGTCAAAAAGGTGGTGTGTGAAGTCACAGAATGGAGGTGTGTGAAGTCATAGAATGGAGGTGTGTGAAATCATAGAATGTAGGTGTGTGAAGTCAGAATGGAGGTGTGTGAAGTCACAGAATTGAGGTGTGTGAAGACACAGAATGGAGGTGTGTGAACTCAGAATGAATGTGTGTGAAGTCACAGAATGGAGCTGTGGGAAGTCACAGAATGGATGTTTGTGAAGTAAGAATGAAGGTGTTTGAAGTCATAGAGTGGAGGTGTGTGAAGTCACAGAATGGAGGTGTGTGAAGTCATAGAATGGAGGTGTGTGAAGTCATAGAATTGAGGTGTGTGAAGTCATAGAATGGAGGTGTGTGAAGTCATGAAATGGAGGTGTGTGAACTCATAGAATGGAGGTGTGTGAAGTCAAAATGGAGTTGTGTGAAGTCATAGAATGGTGGTTTTTGATGTCAACGAATGGAGGTGTGTGAAGTCATAGAATGGAGGTGTGTGAAGTCAGATTGGAGGTGTGTGAAATCACAGAATGAAGGTTTGTCAACTCAGAAATGAAGTGTGTGAAGTCATAGAATGGAGGTGTGTGAAGTCATAGAATGGAAGTGTGTGAAATCATGGAATGGAGGTATGTGAAGTCACAGAATTGAGGTGTGTGAAGTCAGAATGGAGGTGTGTGAAGTCAGAATGGAGGTGAGTGAAGTCATAGAATGGAGGTGTGTGAAGTCATAGAATGGAGGTCTGTGAACTCAGAATGGAGGTTTGTGAAGTCATAGAATGGAGGTGTGTGAACTCAGTATGGAGGTGTGTGAAGTCACAGAATGGAGGTGTGTGAAGTCATAGAATGGAGGTTTGTGAAATCACAGAATGGCGGTGTGTTAATTCATAGAATGGAGGTGTGTGAAGTCAGAATGAAGGTGTGTGAAGTCACAGAATGGAGGTGTGTGAAGTCACAGAATGGAGGTGTGTGAAGTCAGAATGTAGGTGTGTTAAGCCACAAAATGGAGGTGTGTGAAGTCATAGAATGGAAGTGTGTGAAGTCATAGAAAGGAGGTGTGTGAACTCAGAATGGAGGTGTGTGAAGTCACAGAATGGAGGTTTGTGAAGTCATAGAATGGAGGTGTGTGAAGTCAGAAAATGGATGTTTCTGAAGTAAGAATGAAGGTGTGTGAATTCATAGAATGGAGGTGTGTGAAGTCAAATTGGAGGTGTGTGAACTCATACAATGGAGGTGTGTGAACTCATAGAATGGAGGTTTGTGAAGTCATGGAATGGCGGTGTGTGAAGTCAAAGAATGGAGGTGTGTGAAGTGAAACAATAGAGGTGTGTGAAGTCACAGAATTGAGGTGTGTGAAGTCACAGATTGGAAGTGTGTGAAGTCAAAATGGAGGTGTGTGAAGTCACAGAATGGATGTGTGTGAAATCAAAATGTGGTGTGTGAAGTCACAGAATGTAGGTGTGTGAATTTACAGAATGGAGCTGTGTGAAGTCAGAATGGAGGTGTGTGACGTCAGAATGGAGGGGTTTGAAGTCAGAATGTAGGTGTGTGAAGTCACAGAATGGAGGTGTGTGAAGTCAAAAAGGGGGTGTGTGAAGTCACAGAATGGAGGTGTGTGAACTCATAGAATGGAGGTTTGTGAAGTCATGGAATGGCGGTGTGTGAAGTCAAAGAATGGAGGTGTGTGAAGTGAAACAATAGAGGTGTGTGAAGTCACAGAATGGAGGTGTGTGAAGTCAAAAAGGTGGTGTGTGAAGTCACAGAATGGAGGTGTGTAAATTTACAGAATGGAGCTGTGTGAAGTCAGAATGGAGGTGTGTGAAGTCAGAATGGAGGGGTGTGAAGTCAGAATGGAGGTGTGTGAAGTCACAGAATGGAGGTGTGTGAAGTCATAGAATGGTGGTGTGTGAAATCATAGAATGGAGGTGTGTGACGTCACAATTGAAGTGTGTGAAGTCATAGAATGGAGGTGTGTGAAGTCACAGAATGGAGGTGTGTGAAGTCATACAATGGAGGTGAGTGAATTCAGAATGGAGGTGTGTGAAGTCATAGAATGGAGATTTGTGAATTCATAGAATGGAGGTGTGTGACGTCACAATTGAAGTGTGTGAAGTCATAGAATGGAGGTGTGTGAAGTCACAGAATGGAGGTGTGTGAAGTCATACAATGGAGGTGAGTGAAGTCAGAATGGAGGTGTGTGAAGTCATAGAATGGAAGTGTGTGAAGTCATAGAATGGAGGTGTGTGAAGTCAGAATGGACATGTGTGAAGTCACAGAATTGAGGTGTGTGAACCCAGAATGGAGGTGTGTGAAGTCACAGAATGGAGGTTTGTGAAGTCATACAATGGAGGTGTGTGAAGTCATAGAATGGATGTTTCTAAAGTAAGAATGAAGGTGTGTGAAGTCATAGAATGGAGGTGTGTGAAGTCAAAATGGAGGTGTGTGAACTCATAGAATGGAGGTGTGTGAACTCATAGAATGGAGGTGTGTGAAGTCATGGAATGGAGGTGTTTGAAGTCCAAGAATGGAGGTGTGTGAAGTGAAAGAATGGAGGTGTGTGAACTCACAGAATGGAGGTTGCCGGGGCCAACCGGCGGCAAACCAGGGTTCGCAGATTGGGGTTCCTGAAATCGGGGGCAAGGACTAGCAAGGAAGAGAAGAGAGACAGACACAGTGGGTCCGGGATGTCCGCAGTCCAGTTAAAGACTGCCGAGACTGCCTGTTTATTTTCCACTCCCCCTTCTTCCCTCCTCCTGACCCAGGAACCTCCAGGTGTTACATTCATATGGTAATTCTCAGGTCATTTACATAGAATAGGGCCAGAAAGCAATAAGACAATAAAGCCATCGTCTGATGCAAGCCAAGGTACAGATTGATTCCACTCTGGCTCACAACAGGAGGTGTGTGAAGTCACAGAATTGAAGTGTGTGAAGTCAAAATGGAGGTGTGTGAAGTCACAGAATGGAGGTCTGTGAAGACACAGAATTGAGGTGTGTGAAGTCAGAATGGAGGTGTGTGAAGTCAGAATGGAGGTGTGTGAAATCATAGAATGGAGGTGTGTGAAGCCACAATGCAGGTGTGTGAACTCATGGAATGAAGGTGTGTGAAGTGAAATTGCAGGTGTGTGAAGTCATAGAATGGAGGTGTGTGAAGTCATAAAATGGAGGTGTGTGAAGTCACAGAATGGAGGTGTGTGAAGTCATAGAATGGAGGTGTGTGAAGTCACAGAATGGAGGTGTGTGAAGTCATAGAATGGAGGTGTGTGAAGTCATAGAATGGAGGTGTGTGAAGTCATAGATTGGAGGACTGTGAACTCTGAATGGAGGTTTGTGAAGTCATAGAATGGAGGTGTGTGAAGTCACAGAATGCAGAGGTGTGAAGTCATAGAATGGAGGTGTGTGAAGTCATGGAATGGAGGTAAGTGAAGTCAAGGAATGGAGGTGTGTGAAGTGAAACAATAGAGGTGTGTGAAGTTACAGAATGGAGGTGTGTGAAGTCACAGAATGGAAGTGTGTGAAGTCAAAACGGAGGTGTGTGAAGTCACAGAATGGAGGTGTGTGAAGTCACAGAATGGAGGTGTGTGAAGTCAAAAAGGTGGTGTGTGAAGTCACAGAATGGAGGTGTGTGAAGTCATAGAATGGAGGTGTGTGAAATCATAGAATGTGGGTGTGTGAAATCAGAATGGAGGTGTGTGAAGTCACAGAATTGAGGTGTGTGAAGTCACAGAATGGAGGTGTGTGAACTCAGAATGAATGTGTGTGAAGTCACAGAATGGAGGTGTGGGAAGTCACAGAATGGATGTTTGTGAAGTAAGAATGAAGGTGTTTGAAGTCATAGAGTGGAGGTGTGTGAAGTCACAGAATGGAGGTGTGTGAAGTCATAGAATGGAGGTGTGTGAAGTCATAGAATTGAGGTGTGTGAAGTCATAGAATGGAGGTGTGTGAAGTCACAGAATGGAGGTGTGTGAAGTCATACAATGGAGTTGAGTGAAGTCAGAATGGAGGTGTGTGAAGTCACAGAATGGAGGTGTGTGAACTCAGAATGGAGGTGTGTGAAGTCATAGATGGAGGTGTGTGAAATCATAGTATGGAGGTGTGTGAAATCATAGAATGGAGTTTTGTGAAGTCACACAATGGAGCTGTGTGAAGTCAGAATGGAGGTGTGTGAAGTCATAGAATGGAGGTGTGTGAAGTCAGAATGGAGGTATGTGAAATCATAGAATCAAGGTGTGTGAAGTCACAATGGAGGTGTGTGAAATCAGAGAATGGTGGTGTGTGAAATCATAGAATGGAGTTTTGTGAAGTCACACAATGGAGCTGTGTGAAGTGAGAATGGAGGTGTGTGAAGTCACAGAATGAAGGTGTGTGAATCACAGAATGGAGGTATGTGAACTCAGAATGGAGGTGGGTGAAGTCACAGAATGGAGGTGTGTGAAGTCATAGAATGGAGGTGTGTGAAGTCACAGAATGGAGGTGTGTGAATTCATAGAATGGATGTGTGTGAAGTCATAGAATGGAGGTGTGTGAAGTCATAGAATGGAGGTGTTTGAATTCATAGAATGGAGGTGTGTGAAGTCAAAGAATGGAGGTTTGTGTACTCAAAATGGAGGTGTTTGAAGTCAAAGAATGGAGGTGTGTGAAGTCATAGAATGGAAGTGTGTGAAGTCATAGAATGGAGGTGTGTGAAGTCAGAATGGACATGTGTGAAGTCACAGAATTGAGGTGTGTGAACCCAGAATGGAGGTGTGTGAAGTCACAGAATGGAGTTTTGTGAACTCATACAATGGAGGTGTGTGAAGTCATAGAATGGATGTTTCTAAAGTAAGAATGAAGGTGTGTGAAGTCATAGAATGGAGGTGTGTGAAGTCAAAATGGAGGTGTGTGAACTCATAGAATGGAGGTGTGTGAACTCATAGAATTGAGGTGTGTGAAGTCATGGAATGGAGGTGTGTGAAGTCCAAGAATGGAGGTGTGTGAAGTGAAAGAATGGAGGTGTGTGAACTCACAGAATGGAGGTTGCCGGGGCCAACCGGCGGCAAACCAGGGTTCGCAGATTGGGGTTCCTGAAATTGGGGGCAAGGACTAGCAAGAAGAGAAGAGAGACAGACACAGTGGGTCCGGGATGTCCGCAGTCCAGGTAAAGACTGCCGAGACTGCCTGTTTATTTTCCACTCCCCCTTCTTCCCTCCTCCTGACCCAGGAACCTCCAGGTGTTACATTCATATGGTAATTCTCAGGTCATTTACATAGAATAGGGCCAGAAAGCAATAAGACAATAAAGCCATCGTCTGATGCAAGCCAAGGTACAGATTGATTCCACTCTGGCTCACAACAGGAGGTGTGTGAAGTCACAGAATTGAAGTGTGTGAAGTCAAAATGGAGGTGTGTGAAGTCACAGAATGGAGGTCTGTGAAGACACAGAATTGAGGTGTGTGAAGTCAGAATGGAGGTGTGTGAAGTCAGAATGGAGGTGTGTGAAATCATAGAATGGAGGTGTGTGAAGCCACAATGCAGGTGTGTGAACTCATGGAATGAAGGTGTGTGAAGTAAAATTGCAGGTGTGTGAAGTCATAGAATGGAGGTGTGTGAAGTCATAGAATGGAGGTGTGTGAAGTCACAGAATGGAGGTGTGTGAAGTCATAGAATGGAGGTGTGTGAAGTCACAGAATGGAGGTGTGTGAAGTCATAGAATGGAGGTGTGTGAAGTCATAGAATGGAGGTGTGTGAAGTCATAGATTGGAGGACTGTGAACTCAGAATGGAGGTTTGTGAAGTCATAGAATGGAGGTGTGTGAAGTCACAGAATGCAGGTGTGTGAAGTTATAGAATGGAGGTGTGTGAAGTCATGGAATGGAGGTAAGTGAAGTCAAAGAATGGAGGTGTGTGAAGTGAAACAATAGAGGTGTGTGAAGTCACAGAATGGAGGTGTGTGAAGTCACAGAATGGAAGTGTGTGAAGTCAAAACGGAGGTGTGTGAAGTCACAGAATGGAGGTGTGTGAAGTCACAGAATGAAGGTGTGTGAAGTCAAAAAGGTGGTGTGTGAAGTCACAGAATGGAGGTGTGTGAAGTCATAGAATGGAGGTGTGTGAAATCATAGAATGTAGGTGTGTGAAGTCAGAATGGAGGTGTGTGAAGTCACAGAATTGAGGTGTGTGAAGACACAGAATGGAGGTGTGTGAACTCAGAATGAATGTGTGTGAAGTCACAGAATGGAGCTGTGGGAAGTCACAGAATGGATGTTTGTGAAGTAAGAATGAAGGTGTTTGAAGTCATAGAGTGGAGGTGTGTGAAGTCACAGAATGGAGGTGTGTGAAGTCATAGAATGGAGGTGTGTGAAGTCATAGAATTGAGGTGTGTGAAGTCATAGAATGGAGGTGTGTGAAGTCATGAAATGGAGGTGTGTGAACTCATAGAATGGAGGTGTGTGAAGTCAAAATGGAGTTGTGTGAAGTCATAGAATGGTGGTTTTTGATGTCAACGAATGGAGGTGTGTGAAGTCATAGAATGGAGGTGTGTGAAGTCAGATTGGAGGTGTGTGAAATCACAGAATGAAGGTTTGTCAACTCAGAAATGAGGTGTGTGAAGTCATAGAATGGAGAAGTGTGAAGTCATAGAATGGAAGTGTGTGAAGTCATGGAATGGAGGTATGTGAAGTCACAGAATTGAGGTGTGTGAAGTCAGAATGGAGGTGTGTGAAGTCAGAATGGAGGTGAGTGAAGTCATAGAATGGAGGTGTGTGAAGTCATAGAATGGAGGTCTGTGAACTCAGAATGGAGGTTTGTGAAGTCATAGAATGGAGGTGTGTGAACTCAGTATGGAGGTGTGTGAAGTCACAGAATGGAGGTGTGTGAAGTCATAGAATGGAGGTTTGTGAAATCAGAGAATGGCGGTGTGTTAATTCATAGAATGGAGGTGTGTGAAATCAGAATGAAGGTGTGTGAAGTCACAGAATGGAGGTGTGTGAAGTCACAGAATGGAGGAGTGTGAAGTCAGAATGTAGGTGTGTTAAGCCACAAAATGGAGGTGTGTGAAGTCATAGAATGGAAGTGTGTGAAGTCATAGAAAGGAGGTGTGTGAAGTCAGAAAATGGATGTTTCTGAAGTAAGAATGAAGGTGTGTGAATTCATAGAATGGAGGTGTGTGAAATCAAATTGGAGGTGTGTGAACTCATAGAATGGAGGTGTGTGAACTCATAGAATGGAGGTTTGTGAAGTCATGGAATGGCGGTGTGTGAAGTCAAAGAATGGAGGTGTGTGAAGTGAAACAATAGAGGTGTGTGAAGTCACAGAATGGAGGTGTGTGAAGTCACAGATTGGAAGTGTGTGAAGTCAAAATGGAGGTGTGTGAAGTCACAGAATGGATGTGTGTGAAGTCAAAAAGGTGGTGTGTGAAGTCACAGAATGGAGGTGTGTGAATTTACAGAATGGAGCTGTGTGAAGTCAGAATGGAGGTGTGTGACGTCAGAATGGAGGGGTGTGAAGTCAGAATGTAGGTGTGTGAAGTCACAGAATGGAGGTGTGTGAAGTCAAAAAGGGGGTGTGTGAAGTCACAGAATGGAGGTGTGTGAAGTCATAGAATGGAGGTGTGTGAAATCATAGAATGGAGGTGTGTGAAATCAGAATGGAGGTGTGTGAAGTCACAGAATTGAGGTGTGTGAAGTCACAGAATGGAGGTGTGTGAACTCAGAATGAATGTGTGTGAAGTCACAGAATGGAGGTGTGGGAAGTCACAGAATGGATGTTTGTGAAGTAAGAATGAAGGTGTTTGAAGTCATAGAGTGCAGGTGTGTGAAGTCACAGAATGGAGGTGTGTGAAGTCATAGAATGGAGGTGTGTGAAGTCATAGAATTGAGGTGTGTGAAGTCATAGAATGGAGGTGTGTGAAGTCATAGAATGGAGGTCTGTGAACTCAGAATGGAGGTTTGTGAAGTCATAGAATGGAGGTGTGTGAACTCAGTATGGAGGTGTGTGAAGTCACAGAATGGAGGTGTGTGAAGTCATAGAATGGAGGTTTGTGAAATCACAGAATGGCGGTGTGTTAATTCATAGAATGGAGGTGTGCGAAGTCAGAATGAAGGTGTGTGAAGTCACAGAATGGAGGTGTGTGAAGTCACAGAATGGAGGTGTGTGAAGTCAGAATGTAGGTGTGTTAAGCCACAAAATGGAGGTGTGTGAAGTCATAGAATGGAAGTGTGTGAAGTGATAGAAAGGAGGTGTGTGAACTCAGAATGGAGGTGTGTGAAGTCACAGAATGGAGGTTTGTGAAGTCATAGAATGGAGGTGTGTGAAGTCAGAAAATGGATGTTTCTGAAGTAAGAATGAAGGTGTGTGAATTCATAGAATGGAGGTGTGTGAAGTCAAATTGGAGGTGTGTGAACTCATACAATGGAGGTTTGTGAAGTCATGGAATGGCGGTGTGTGAAGTCAAAGAATGGAGGTGTGTGAAGTGAAACAATAGAGGTGTGTGGAGTCACAGAATGGAGGTGTGTGAAGTCACAGATTGGAAGTGTGTGAAGTCAAAATGGAGGTGTGTGAAGTCACAGAACGAATGTGTGTCAAGTCAAAAAGGTGGTGTGTGAAGTCACAGAATGGAGGTGTGTGAATTTACAGAATGGAGCTGTGTGAAGTCAGAATGGAGGTGTGTGACGTCAGAATGGAGGGGTGTGAAGTCAGAATGGAGGTGTGTGAAATCACAGAATGGAGGTGTGTGAAGTCATAGAATGGAGGTGTGTGAAATCATAGAATGGAGGTGGGTGAAGTCAAAATGGAGTTGTGTGAAGTCATAGAATGGTGGTTTTTGATGTCAACGAATGGAGGTGTGTGAAGTCATAGAATGGAGGTGTATGAAGTCATAGAATGGAGGTGTGTGAATCATAGAATTGAGGTGTGTGAAGTCATAGAATGGAGGTGTGTGAAGTCATAAAATGGAGGTGTGTGAACTCATAGAATGGAGGTGTGTGAAGTCAAAATGGACTTTGTGAAGTCATAGAATGGTGGTTTTTGATGTCAACGAATGGAGGTGTGTGACGTCACAGAATGGAGGTGTGTGAAGTCATAGAATGGAGGTGTGTGAAGTCATAGAATTGAGGTGTGTGAGTCATAGAATGGAGGTGTGTGGAGTCATAGAATGGAGGTGTGTGAAGTCAGAATGGAGGTGTGTGAACTCATAGACTGAGGTGGGTGAAGTCATAGAAAGGAGGTGTGGGAAATCATAGAATGGAGGAGTGTGAAGTCATAGAGTGGAGGTTTGTGAAGTCACAGATTCGAGGTCTGTGATGTCATAGAATGGAGGTGTGTGAAGTCAGAATGGTGGTGTGTGATATCATAGAATGGAGATGTGTGGACTCATAGAATGGAGTTGTGTGACGTCATAATGGAAGTGTGTGTAGTCACAGAATGGAGGTGTGTGAAGTCATACAATGGAGGTGTGTGAAGTCAGAATGGAGGTGTGTGAAGTCACAGAATGGAGGTGTGTGAACTCAGAATGGAGGTGTGTAAAGTCATAGATGGAGGTGTGTGAAGTCATAGTATGGAGGTGTGTCAAATCATAGAATGGAGTTTTGTGAAGTCACAGAATGGAGCTGTGTGAAGTCAGAACGGAGGTGTGTGAAGTCATAGAACGGAGGTGTGTGAAGTCAGAATGGAGGTGTGTGAACTCATAGAATGGAGGTGTGTGAAGTCACAATGGAGTTGTGTGAAGTCATAGAATGGAGGTGTGTGAAGTCACAAAATGGAGGTGTGTGAAATCACAGAATGGCGGTGTGTGAAGTCATAGAATGGAGGTGTGTGAAGTCAGAATGTAGGTGTGTGAAGTCACAGAATGGAGGTGTGTGAAGTCATATATTGGAGGTGTGTGAAGTCAGAATGAAGGTGTGTGAAGTCACAGAATGGAGGTGTGTGAAGTCATAGAATGGAAGTGTGTGAAGTCATAGAAAGGAGGTGTGTGAACTCAGAATGGAGGTGTGTGAAGTCACAGAATGGAGGTTTGTGAAGTCATAGAATGGAGGTGTGTGAAGTCAGAGAATGGATGTTTGTGAAGTAAGAATGAAGGTGTGTGAAGTCATAGAATGGAGGTGTGTGAAGTCAAATTGGAGGTGTGTGAACTCATAGAATGGAGGTGTGTGAACTCATAGAATGGAGGTTTGTGAAGTCATGGAATGGAGGTGTGTGAAGTCAAAGAATGGAGGTGTGTGAAGTGAAACAATAGAGGTGTGTGAAGTCACAGAATGGAGGTGTGTGAAGTCACAGAATGGAGGTGTGTGAACTCAGAATGGAGGTGTGTGAAGTCATAGATGGAGGTGTGTGAAGACATAGTATGGAGGTGTGTGAAATCACAGAAAGGAGTTTTGTGAAGTCACAGAATGGAGCTGTGTGAAGTCAGAACGGAGGTGTGTGAAGTCATAGAATGGAGGTGTGTGAAGACAGAATGGAGGTTTGTGAACTCATAGAATGGAGGTGTGTGAATTCACAATGGAGGTGTGTGAAGTCATAGAATGGAGGTGGGTGAAGTCACAAAATGGAGGTGTGTGAAGTCATAGAATGGAGGTGTGTGAAGTCATAGAATGGAGGTGTGTGAAGTCACAGAATGGAGGTGTGTGAACTCAAAATGGAGGTGTGCGAAGTCACAGAATGGAGGTGTGTGAAGTCATAGAATGGAAGTGTTTGAAGTCATAGAATGGAGGTGTGTGAAGTGAGAATGGACATGTGTGAAGTCACAGAATTGAGGTGTGTGAACCCAGAATGGAGGTGTGTGAAGTCACAGAATGGAGGTTTGTGAAGTCATACATGGGGGTGTGTGAAGTCATAGAATGGATGTTTCTAAAGTAAGAATGAAGGTGTGTGAAGTCATAGAATGGAGGTGTGTGAAGTCAAAATGGAGGTGTGTGAACTCATAGAATGGTGGTGTGTGAATTCATAGAATGGTGGTGTATGAAGTCTTGGAATGGAGGTCTGTGAAGGCACAGAATGGAGGTGTGTGAAGTCATAGAATGGTGGTGTGTGAAGTCATAAATGGAGGTGTGTGAACTCATAGAATGGAGGTGTGTGAAGTCACAATGGAGCTGTGTGAAGTCATAGAATGGTGGTTTTTGATGTCAACGAATGGAGGTGTGTGAAGTCATAGAATGGAGGTGTGTGAAGTCAGATTGGAGGTGTGTGAAATCACAGAGTGGAGGTGTGCCAACTCAGAAATGAGGTGTGTGAAGTCATAGAATGGAGGTGTGTGAACTCAGAATGGAGGTGTGTGAAGTCACAGAATGGAGGTGTGTGAAGTAATAGAGTGGAGGTGTGTGAAGTCATAGAATGGAAGTGTGTGAAGTCATAGAATGGAGGTTTGTGAACTCAGAATGGGGGTTTGTGAAGTCATAGAATGGAGGTGTGTGAACTCAGAATGGAGGTGTGTGAAGTCACAGAATGGAGGTGTGTGAAGTCACAGAATGGAGGTGTGTGAAATCACAGAATGGAGGTGTGTGATTTCATAGAATGGAGGTGTGTGAAGTCATATAATGGAGGTGTGTGAAGTCACAGAATGGAGGTGTGTGAAGTCAGAATGGAGGTGTGAAGTCACAGAATGGAGGTGTGTGAAGTCACAGAATGGAGGTGTGTGAAGTCAGAATGAAGGTGTGTGAAGTCACAGAATGGAGGTGTGTGAAGTCATAGAATGGAAGTGTGTGAAGTCATAGAAAGGAGGTGTGTGAACTCAAAATGGAGGTGTGTGAAGTCACAGAATGGAGGTTTGTGAAGTCATAGAATGGATGTGTGTGAAGTCAGAGAATGGATGTTTCTGAAGTAAGAATGACGGTGAGTGAAGTCATAGAATGGAGGTGTGTGAAGTCAAATTGGAGGTGTGTGAACTCATAGAATGGAGGTGTGTGAACTCATAGAATGGAGGTTTGTGAAGTCATGGAATGGAGGTGTGTGAAGTCAAAGAATGGAGGTGTGTGAAGTGAAACAATAGAGGTGTGTGTGTGAAGTCACAGAATGGAGGTGTGTGAAGTCACAGATTGGAAGTGTGTGATGTCAAAACGGAGGTGTATGAAGTCACAGAATGGAGGTGTGTGAAGTCACAGAATGGAGGTGTGTGAAGTCAAAAAGCTGGTGTGTGAAGTCACAGAATGGAGGTGTGTGAATTCATAGAATGGACCTGTGTGAAGTCAGAATGGAGGTGTGTGAAGTCAGAATGGAGGGGTGTGAAGTTAGAATGGAAGTGTGTGAAGTCACAGAATGTAGGTTTGTGAAGTCATAGAATGGAGGTGTGTCAAATCATAGAATGGAGGTGTGTGAAGTCAGAATGGAGGTGTGTCAAGTCACAGAATTGAGGTGTGTGAAGTCACAGAAAGGAGGTGTGTGAAGTCACAGAATGGATGTTTGTGAAGTAATAATGAAGGTGTTTGAAGTCATAGAATGGAGGTGTGTGAAGTCACAGAATGGAGGTGTGTGAAGTCCTAGAATGGAGGTGTGTGAGGTCATAGAATTGAGGTGTGTGAAGTCATAGAATGGAGGTGTGTGATGTCACAGAATGGAGGTGTGTGAAGTCAGAATGGTGGTGTGAGAAGTCATAGACTGAGGTGGGTGAAGTCATAGAAAAGAGGTGTGGGAAGTCATAGAATGGAGGAGTGTGAAGTCATAGAGTGGAGGTGAGTGAAGTCACAGATTCGAGGTCTGTGATGTCATAGAATGGAGATGTGTGAAGTCAGAATGGAGGTGTGTGAAGTCACAGAATGGAGGTTTGTGAAGTCATAGAATGGAGGTGTGTGAAGTCAGAGAATGGATGTTTCTGAAGTAAGAATGAAGGTGTGTGAAGTCATAGAATGGAGGTGTGTGAAGTCAAATTGGAGGTGTGTGAACTCATAGAATGGAGGTGTGTGAACTCATAGAATGGAAGTTTGTGAAGTCATGGAATGGAGGTGTGAAGTCAAAGAATGGAGGTGTGTGAAGTGAAAGAATGGAGGTGTGTGAAGTCACAGAATGGAGGTGTGTGAAGTCACAGATTGGAAGTGTGTGATGTCAAAACGGAGGTGTATGAAGTCACAGAATGGAGGTGTGTGAAGTCACAGAATGGAGGTGTGTGAAGTCAAAAACTGGTGTGTGAAGTCACAGAATGGAGGTGTGTGAATTCATAGAATGTACCTGTGTGAAGTCAGAATGGAGGTGTGTGAAGTCAGAATGGAGGGGTGTGAAGTTAGAATGGAAGTGTGTGAAGTCACAGAATGGAGGTTTGTGAAGTCATAGAATGGAGGTGTGTCAAATCATAGAATGGAGGTGTGTGAAGTCAGAATGGAGGTGTGTCAAGTCACAGAATTGAGGTGTGTGAAGTCAGAGAATGGAGGGGTGTGAAGTCAAAATGAAGGTGTGTGAAGTCACAGAAAGGAGGTGTGTGAAGTCACAGAATGGATGTTTGTGAAGTAATAATGAAGGTGTTTGAAGTCATAGAATGGAGGTGTGTGAAGTCACAGAATGGAGGTGTGTGAAGTCCTAGAATGGAGGTGTGTGAAGTCATAGAATTGAGGTGTGTGAAGTCATAGAATGGAGGTGGGTGATGTCACAGAATGGAGGTGTGTGAAGTCAGAATGGTGGTGTGAGAAGTCATAGACTGAGGTGGGTGAAGTCATAGAAAAGAGGTGTGGGAAGTCATAGAATGGAGGAGTGTGAAGTCATAGAGTGGAAGTGAGTGAAGTCACAGATTCGAGGTCTGTGATGTCATAGAATGGAGATGTGTGAAGTCAGAATGGAGGTGTGTGAAATCATAGAATGGAGATGTGTGAACTAATAGAATGGAGTTTTGTGATGTCACAATGCAAGTGTGTGAAGTCATAGAATGGAGGTGTGAGAAGTCACAGAATGGAGGTGTGTGAGGTCATAAAATGAAGGTGTGTGAAGTCAGAATGGAGGTGTGTGAAGTCACAGAATGGAGGTGTGTGAACTCAGAATGGAGGTGTGTGAAGTCATAGATGGAGGTGTGTGAAGTCATAGTATGGAGGTGTGTGAAATCACAGAATGGAGTTTTGTGAAGTCACAGAATGGAGCTGTGTGAAGTCAGAACGGAGGTGTGTGAAGTCATAGAATGGAGGTGTTTGACGTCAGAATGGAGGTTTGTGAACTCACAGAATGGAGGTGTGTGAAGTCACAATGGAGGTGTGTGAAGTCATAGAATGGAGGAGGGTGAAGTCACAAAATGGAGGTGTGTGAAGTCATAGAATGGCGGTGTGTGAAGTCATAGAGTGGAGGTGTGTGAAGTGAGAATGGACATGTGTGAAGTCACAGAATTGAGGTCTGTGAACCCAGAATGGAGGTGTGTGAAGTCACAGAATGGAGGTTTGTGAAGTCATACAATGGGGGTGTGTGAAGTCATAGAATGGATGTTTCTAAAGTAAGAATGAAGGTGTGTGAAGTCATAGAATGGAGGTGTGTGAAGTCAAAATGGAGGTGTGTGAACTTATAGAATGGTGGTGTGTGAATTCATAGAATGGTGGTGTATGAAGTCATGGAATGGAGGTCTGTGAAGGCACAGAATGGAGGTGTGTGAAGTCATAGAATGGTGGTGTGTGAAGTCATAAAATGGAGGTGTGTGAACTCATAGAATGGAGGTGTGTGAAGTCACAATGGAGCTGTGTGAAGTCATAGAATGGTGGTTTTTGATGTCAACGAATGGAGGTGTGTGAAGTCATAGAATGGAGGTGTGTGAAGTCAGATTGGAGGTGTGTGAAATCACAGAGTGGAGGTGCGTCAACTCAGAAATGAGGTGTGTGAAGTCATAGAATGGAGGTGTGTGAAGTCATAGAATGGAAGTGTGTGAAGTCATAGAATGGAGGTTTGTGAACTCAGAATGGGGGTTTGTGAAGTCATAGAATGGAGGTGTGTGAACTCAGAATGGAGGTGTGTGAAGTCACAGAATGGAGGTGTGTGAACTCAGAATGGAGGTGTGTGAAGTCACAGAATGGAGGTGTGTGAAATAATAGAGTGGAGGTGTGTGAAGTCATAGAATGGAAGTGTGTGAAGTCATAGAATGGAGGTTTGTGAACTCAGAATGGGGGTTTGTGAAGTCATAGAATGGAGGTGTGTGAACTCAGAATGGAGGTGTGTGAAGTCACAGAATGGAGGTGTGTGAAGTCACAGAATGGAGGTGTGTGAAATCACAGAATGGAGGTGTGTGATTTCATAGAATGGAGGTGTGTGATGTCATAGGATCGAGGTGTGTGAAGTCACAGAATGGAGGTGTGTGAAGTCACAGAATGGAGGTGTGTGAAGTCACAGAATGGAGGTGTGTGAACTCAAAATGGAGGTGTGTGAAGCCACAAAATGAAGGTGTGTGAAGTCATAGAATGGATGTGTGTGTAGTCATAGAATGGAGGTGTGTGAAGGCAGAATGGAGGTGTGTGAAGTCACAGAATGGAGGTGTGTGAACTCTGAATGGAGGTGTGTGAAGTCACAGAATGGAGGTTTGTGAAGTCATAGAATGGAGGTGTGTGAAGTCAGAGAATGGATGTTTCTGAAGTAAGAATGAAGGTGTGTGAAGTCATAGAATGGAGGTGTGTGAAGTAATATTGGAGGTGTGTGAACTCATAGAATGGAGGTGTGTGAATGTTTATGAAATTTAACAATAAGGAGCACACAAATATCAACTCCTTAGGGACACAACAAAGGCAGTACTCAGAGGAAAATTTATAGCGCTGAGTGCCTACAACAGCAAGTTGGAAAAATGGCAAACCAACTAGTTAATGTCTCACCTTAACCTCCTGGAAAAAGAGCAACAAACCAACCCTAAACCCATTAGGAGAAAGCAAATTATTAAAATCAAAGCAGAATTAAATGATTTGGAATAAAAAAAACTATAGAAAGAATCAACCAAACAAGGAGTTGGTTCTTTGAAAGAATTAACAAAATTGACAAGCCCTTAGCAAATCTTACCAAAAAAAGAAGAGAGCATATCGAAATAAATAAAATCGAAGATGAAAATGGAAATATCACGACAGAAATTACCAAGATCCACAACATCATGTGGAATACTTCTCAAACCTTTATGCCAACAAATTTGAGAATCTAGAAGAAATGGATGAATTCCTAGACAATATTAACATACCCACAGTGAACCCAGAAGAGCTAACCCAACTCAACAGGATTATTTCACGCTCTGAAATAGAAATGGAAATTAGACAACTTCCACCTAAAAAGAGTCCAGGGCCAGATGGATTCACAGCTGAATTGTATAAGGTCTTCAAAGCAGAGCTCACACCAATACTCCTCAAGCTCTTCAACGAAATTGAAAATGAAGGTTCTTTACCAAACTCATTCTGTGAAGCCAGTGTATCCTTCATCCCCAAACCAGACAGAGATTCATCAAAGAAAGAGATCTATAGACCCATTTCTTTGATGAACATCGATGCAAAACTTCTCAACAAAATACTGGCCAACCGTCTACAACAACTCATCAAAAATATTATACACTATTATCAAACTGGATTCATCACAGGGAGGCAAAGCTGGTTCAACATACACAAATCAATTAATATGATTCGACACATCAACAGGAGCAATGACAAAAATCACATGATGTTCTCAATAGATGCGGAAAAGGCATTTGACAAGATCCAAAACCCCTTTATGTTAAAAGATGTGGAGAAACTAGTAATCCATGGAACATTTCTCAATGTAATAAAGGCTGTGTATGAGAAACCCACTGCTAGAATTATACGTAATGGTGAAAACCTAAAGCCCTTCCCTCTAAAATCAGGAACGAGACAAGGATGCCCACTCTCTCCACTCCTTTTTAACATAGTACTAGAATTCCTAGGCAGTGCAATAAGGCAAGAAGCAAGCATAAAGGGGATCCAAGTAGGGAAAGAGGAAATAAAACTATCCCTCTTTGCAGATGATATGATTCTGTATTTAAAGATTCATATAGACTCTACTCCCAAGCTTCTTGAGCTGATTCAAAGCTTTGGAAGGGTAGCAGGCCATAAAATCAACCCTCACAAATCAACTGCCTTCCTTTATGCCAACAATGAGAGGAACGAGGCAATAATCAGGAAAGAAACTCCTTTCACAATAGCTTCAAAAAAATAAAGTACCTACGAATTAGATTAACTAAGAATGTAAAGGACTGTTTAGATGAAAAGTTTAAAACCCTAAAAAGGGAAATTAAAGCAGAACTAAGGAAATGGAAATACCTCCCATACTCCTGGATTGGAAGAATCAACCTTGTGAAAATGACAATCTTGCCAAGGGCTATCTACCAATTCAGTGCAATACCCATCAACATCCCAATGTCATTCTTTAAAGAAATAGAAGAGGCAATTCAAAATTTCATATGGAATAATAAAAGACCCGTATAGCAAAAACACTTCTTAGCAGAAAGAACAGCGCTGGAGGAATTTCAATTCCAAACTTTAGACTCTATTACAGAGCTATAATTCTCAAAACAGCTTGGTACTGGCACGAGAACAGGCCTGAAGTCCAATGGAATAGAACTGCGGACCCAGATATTAAACCACAGACCTATGGCCACCTTATCTTGGACAAGGGAGCCAAAAAAATAGAATGGCAGAAAGATATCCTCTTCAAAAAGTTGTGCTGGCAGAACTGGTTAAACATCTGCAGAAAATTAAGTTGGATCCTTCTTTGTCACCATGCACTAGAATTAACTCCAAATGGATCAAGGACCTGGAGGTAAAAGCTGACACATTGAAAAATTTACAGGAAGGAATAGGAGATACACTAGGCCTCCTTGGCACAGGTCGAATCTTTCTTAATAAGGACCAAGAGTCACAACAAATCAGAGAAAGACTGGATAAGTGGGACTGCATTAAACTGCAGAGCTTTTGTATGGCAACGGATATAGCTAGTAAACTAACCAGGAAGCCTACAGAGTGGGAGAAGATCTTCACCAACCAAACAACGGACCAAGGCCTCATATCTAAAATATATCAACAACTCAAAAAATTGAATCACTCCAAAACTAACCTCCAAAGTAACACCCATCCCATTAAAAATGGGCCAAAGAATTAAAGAGAGTCTTCTCTGAAGAAGAAACAGAAATGGCCTATAGAAACATGAAGAAATGCTCCACATTTCTGGTCATAAAAGAAATGCCAATCAAAACAGCTCTAAGATTCAACCTCACTCCAGTTAGAATGGCCAGGATCAGGAAAACGAATGACAACAGATGCTGGAAGGGATGTGGCCAGGAGGGATCATTACTACAGTGTTGGTGGGAGTGCAAACTCTTTCAACCACTGTGGAAAGCAGTGTGGCAGTGCCTCAAAAGGCTAAATATAGAATTCCCCTATAACCCAGCAATTCCACTACTTGGCATTTACCCAACAATCCAGAAGCAAGGGCATACTAATCCCACTAGCACAACAATGTTCATTGCAGCACTATTCACCATAGCAAAGATATGGAACAAACCCAGATGTCCCTCAGTTGATGAGTAGATCTACAAGTCGTGGTATTTGTACACAAAGGAATTCTATGCTTCTGTCAGAAAGAATGACATCGCCCCATTTGTTAGGAAATGGAAAGACTTAGAACAAATCATATTAAGTGAAGTAAGCCAGACTCAAAGGAACTTAGGCTCAGTGGTTTCCCTCATTCGTCATAATCAGTAGAAACCTTGGGCTCTACTAGCAGAGATTTGCAATAGAGCAAAAGGCCATATATAAGGCCATATAATGTGAAGCTAATTGAAAGGACCTCCAGGATATTGAAACAAAAGCCACATAATAAATGATTGTTGTCCTTAATGTACTATGTTGTCTCTCACCTCCTTTGCTGTCCCTCGGTTATCCGATATTGGTATGGTATCTCACTTTGTTATCTGATATATTGAATTTATTTGTATTTCGATATTTGAAATTTGATAGGGAAGGGGGGAAAACCAAGACGGGTGGGGGGTGTGGGGTTGGAGGGAAATGGGTACCAAGACATGGGAAAGGGTATCAATGTATGTGAATTAATGCACCTTCTATCTGGCAAATATCATTTAACCCTTTTACTAATTACAATAAAAAGAATTTAAAAAAAAAGAAAGTTGTAGTGTGTGGGGAGGATGATGGGGTCAAATACATTTCTTCTTAGAAATATACCTCCTCTGGTTGCCCTGGATTTTCCTGGCCTTCTTCTTAGAGAAAGGCCTGTTATACTGGATTTGTGGCTGGGCAATGATCTAGCATGTACATCTTTGAGTAAGACAGCCACAATTTCCATGCCTGAGACTCGAGTTTCCTGACCTTTGGCAACAGCACAGCAACATCTTTCTTCCTCCTGAGCCACAGGCCAAGTGAGCTGGTTTGAGTTGGTTGTTAGTTAGAGTGGCTTGGTTACCAGGGTTCCATAATCTGTTCCATTGTGAGGGAGGCAGGGTCACCTTTCAGGGCCCAATGACCAAAGATCCTTGCTCACAGAAGACCTCACCAAAGACATACTGGAGGCTGAATCTCTCCTCCAGTCTCACAATATACATGTGGATGTAGTAAACAGCACACCTTATTTGTCCAATCCCAATGTCTTCCACTAGGCCCAACTACCAGTCAGGTCTCAGGCTCAAGGAGCCTTTCTTAGGTAAGATCCAAACTTAAGGGTCAATATTGCCCTCATCCTTTACAAAACATTTGCTTCACAGTGCCTTCTCTGCCTTCATTTTGCCCCTTGTCGAATTTTTTTTGTTTTTGCTAGTCTTGGGACTTGACCTCAGAGTGTGAACATTGTTCTTGGGCTTTCTTTAGGCTTTAGCTGTCCCACCGAGCCACAGCACCACTTGGAGCGTTTTCTATGTATGTGGTAATGAGGAATCAAACCAGAGTCTTTTTGTGTGGTAGCCAAGGACTCTACCACTAGGTCAAACACACAGGGCATCTTGCACATATTTTTGACGTCAATCTACTAGGATATACTAGGATATTATTAGGTTTCTGTATCCTAATCTATTTTTTCCTGATGATTAGCTTTGCTGTCATGTGTAAAAAATGCAGAGGGAAGAACACAGAAGAATTAGTGAAATTAAAAAAAAAGCATTACACACATAAATAAGTGTTCATTCTTTGTAGGAGAAAGGATATTTTGATATGATGATGATGACTTTATAATTACTATATCATGGTTGAGAGTTTGCATAGTGGTAGAGTGCTTGCCTAGCATCCATGAAGATCTGGGTTTGATTGCTCAGTATCACATAGATAGAAAATCTAGATGTGGCACTGTGGCTCAAGTGGCAGAGGGCTAGACTTGAGAAAACCAGAGGACAGTGCTCAGGCCCTGAATTCAAGCCCCAAGACTGGCAGAAAGATAAAAGAAAATAAAAATGCTTTTTACGAGCTAATTCACTCACAGCATTTGCTTCTGAAATCTTCGCTTCTACATCTTGTGAAATACCCCTTTCCCTCAACGTAGACAAGAAAAAGAGATCCATCCCATGGTTCACTGTGAGGCCACTGGTTGGGCTAAGAGCTAGTCGTGCAGCAATACATAAGTTTTATTCTAATACTTTCCAAACTTTGTACTCAAATATGCTACTTACTTACCAACTTAGGTCAGTTATCCTTATGCATACCTTTTCTTCATTACTACAATATTCTTACACTCCTGCGTTAATCCTCTTGAACCTCCCCTGACCTCTCTCATTATTTTTTTTCTATCTCTGGACCTCTGCTCATCTTTCAACCCTTATACTGCACAGATCTACACTTGATGGCTGTTGAGCAATATTGTATATGCAGGTGGTTAATTATTCTCTAGGCTCAGAGGGACATAAAGAAAATAGAGATTGGATTGAGAGGCTTATTGTTTTGGGTATAAATCGCTTATCATTGGTTGTATTAGACTGGTCTGTAAGTGCACAAAATAAAGAGTGTTAATAATAATAAAAACTTGTGAACATCTAGTGTCTGCCAGTTACAGAGGTCTAGGTTGGTTTTATCTGAAAAACTATAATCGTATTTAGTAGTAATCTTGCTCCCATTTTCAAATGGGCAGAACAAGAAACTCAAGAAAAATGTCAAATCAAGAAACAACATCCCCCACCCAATGTAAACAGACAATGGAACAGTCACTGGCAAACCTAGAGGAGAGTCTTCCAATTGCTACACAAATGCAATTGATAAACATCATTAATGGAAAATGTGAAAATATAAAGAAAGAGATAATGGAGGAAGCCATAGCTGAACAAGAGGAAAGCATAAACAAGGTGATAAGTGAAAAAGAAGAAGCCATAAAGGAGGCCTTAATAAAGATTTTTCAAAGAAAGATGGATGAATTCATAGAATCCACAAATAAAAACGTTACCAAACTCCAACAAATGTCCAAAGAAAATAAAGCTAACCACTCAAAAGGAAATCAAGGAGATAAAGAAATCCATACATGATCTAAAACAGGAGATGCAAGGCATCAAAAATGAGCAATTAGAAGGAAGGGAGATGAAAAATAATGTAGATAGTTTTGATAGCAAGATACACAATGCAGAGGAGAGAATTTCCGGGGCTGAAGATAATTTAGGTATTATAAAGAACAGAAAATGAGTCAATCCTAATCTAGGAAATATGAGAGAGCGCTTCAGGAGGTCCAAGATACAATTAGGAAGCCTAATTTAAGGCTAGTTGGTATTGAGGAGGGTGTGGAGAAAGAGGTCAATGGTATAGGAAATATACTTCAGGGAATCATCTCAGAGAATTTCCCAAATATCCAGAAGGGCAGGCCCATCCAGATACGAGAAGCTATTAGAACCCCAAACAGACCTGACCAGAAAAGAACATCCCACCACCAAATTGTGATCCGAACTGGATCAATAGAAATGAAAGAAAAGATCTTAAAAGCAGCCAGGGAAAAGGGATCAGTAACCTATAAAGGCAATCCAATCAGAATAACCAAAGATTTCTCAGCAGAGACCATGCTAGCACGAAGTGACTGGAAGCATATATGTCATGCCCTTAAATCAAATAACTACCAACCAAGAATACTGTAGCCAGCTAAGCTCTTATTCATAACTGTGGGAACAATAAAAACGTTCCATTCCAGGGAAAAGCTGCAACAATATGTTGAAACAAAACCAACACTACAGAGAATTCTCAAAGATGCTCTATACATAGAAAACCAAAATAAATGCAACATAGGGAAAGAAATGGCACATAAACAGCATACCATCTAAGGACCACAAGAACTGTCAAGACACGGGCCCTACTAAAAGCTTTTAAATATGGTAGGAACTAATAAATATCTCTCAGTCCTAACTCTCAATATCAATGGACTTAACTCTCCAATTAAACGGCATAGGCTGTCTAGTTGGAACAAAAAGCAAGAGCCATTGTTCTGCTGTCTTCAAGAGACACATCTTACTCAAAAACATTCATCTTTTGAAAGTGAGAGGTTGGAATAAACTCTATCAAGCTAACTGCCCCCATAAACAGGCTGGAGTTGCCATCCTCATATCAGATAAAATAGACTTCAAACTAAAATTAGGAAGAAAAGACAAAGAAGGTTACTACATACTACTAAAGGGATCTTTCCTCCAGGAAGACATAACGATCCTAAGTATTTACACACCCTTTTGAAGATTCTCAAAAGATTGAAGATTCTGCCAGTGTAATTAGATTCCGGCATTGATATTAAATAATTCAATGAGTAGGGATTTATATTTGAAATATCTCTGTTGACAAAATCTAACACACATTTGCTTAATATTTGCTTTTGATTTCCCAAGAAGTTCAGTACAAGCTAACATGTGTGGCATATATCGACTGGGAGAAATGATTCAGAATATGTGACTCATTTGAACAGGAGTCAGTGAAAAGATACAGAAGCAGGATACCCATATTGTGATAATTTGTATCTTTTGCTTATTTTGTGTTTGTTATTATTTCCATCTGTAGTGTACATTTCTAGGTAAAAACTTTTAAAATGTTTCCAAACAATTTGTTATTTCAACAGCAAAAAAGGACATTTATATGCCTGATAAAATTCACAGAATCCAAATTTTTCCATATTATTTTTTGTTTTTTGTTTTTTTTTTGGTGGGTCATAGATCTTGAACTCGCCTGGGCACTATCCCTGAGCTCTTCAGCTCCAGGCCACCACCTTACCCTGGAGCCAAGCCCCACTTCCCATTTTCTAAAAGTAAATTGGAGATAAGAGTCTCAGGTCTTTTTGTGCCAGGATGGCTTTAAACCTTGATCCTCAGATCTCAGCCTCCTGAGTAACTAGGATTATAGAAGTGAGCCACCACCCCATCATGCTCAGCTTTCTGGTTTTTTTAAAACAAGCCCTTTTGCCGGAACTCTGTCTGAGCACTGTCCTTCAGCTTTCCTCAAGCCTAGTGATCTGCTGCTTGAGCCACAGCACTACTTCTGGTTTTTTCTGTGTATGTGGTACTGCGGAATTGAACCTTCGTCTTCATACAAGCACTCTACAACTATGCCAAACTCCCAGCCCCTCCACATTAGTTTTTATGATAGATCTTTCCATGCATCCAGGTTGGCAAGAAATCCTTCTTGAGTTTCCCAAGATCAGGGAGTATAGGTGTGTCCCATCATGTGTGGCTACATAACCATTGTTTAGGGTACAGTTCTCTCTTCATTCTACCCATCTAGAGCAATTTTCATCTTCCATGTATAATCATTAAACATTCAGCTCCTGTTCCTCTCTACTCCATTCTCTGGAACCATCGTGCATTTTGGCTCTAAGGGTTTGTTGATCCTTGGAAGCTCTGGAAGGGAAAACATACCCTAGCTCTTCCTTTATGACTGGTGTATTTTTAGTTTACTGTAATCAAGATTCATCTGTAAAATATAGTAAAATGTTCTTCCTTTTCAATGCATTGTTTTGCATATTTCTATCTTTGGATTATTATTAATAGTTGTGAATGAATTCTCCACATATTTGTTCTAGTCTCTGCTTTCTCTTCCGTTAGGTACAAATCTAGAAATAGAAGTGTTGGACCATATTTCTATGTAATTCTATATTTAGTACTTTTTTAGCACTCTCCACGCAATTTTTGATTGTTTTATATTCCTTGCAGAACTATTCCAAAGTTCTACTTCTTCTCACTACCTTCCCAGTAATAGTTAGACTTTAAAAGCTATTTTTTTGTATGCGTGTGTGTGTGTGTGTTTGTGTGTGTGTATGTGGATGTTTTTGTTTAAAACTATATTTATATTAACATATTTAAAGCAAAGATTTCATTGTAATTTAAATTTTTCTCATGACTGTTAATATTGAACTTCTTTCTACATTTTGAACTACTATTTCTATATATTCTTTTTAGCAAATCCTCTCCAATCTCCAATTTTTTTCCCTTTTTTTGTGGGGTAGTGGGGAAAGTCATGGGGCTTGGACCTTGGGCCGTGAGCTCTTTAGTTTAAGGCTATTGTCCTACCCTGAGTATTGCCCCTCAGTTCTTCTGCTCACAGCTCACTACCCCTCTTCCCATTATATACAGAACAAAGGTCATCCTCAGTCTTTTTGAAAAAGTAAAACATACAGTAAATTTGTAGTGCAAAACAGCACGAAATAAATTTCTTGCCAGGTGCAGTGACTTATACCTGTAATCCTAGCTACTCAGATATCAGGCTGATATCTAAAGATTTGGTTCAAAGCCAGCCTGGGCATTAGAAAGTCTATGAGACTCTCATCTACAGTTAACCACTAGAATATGGGAAATGGCACTGTGGCTTCATAGGTAGGGTGATAGCCTTGAGTTGAAGAGCTCAGGAACAGTGCCCAGGCCCAGAGTTCAAGCCTTACAAATCCCCCAGCCAAAAAAAAAGAAAAAAAAGTTTCTTCCCCAAGTGATTATTATGCCAGACATAGAACATTAACATTCTGTGTGTACTTCACAGTATTATTACTTGATACCCTAAGATTTTGCAATATTCTCACAGTACCAGCATATGTCATCATATAATGTAGTTCCTTTTCAATGGAATAATTCCATTTATAACCTAAATTTACTCCCCCGACTTATTTTTGTCTATACCACAATTGCTCTACCATGATATGCCACAAGCCATTAAACATTTTATGGTGGGTAATTGGAAAGGAGTCTCATAGAATTTTATGCCAGGCTGGCTTTGAACCATGGTCCTCAGATCTCAGTCTCCTGAGTAGCTAGGATGACTGGCGTGAGCCACCAACACCTGGCTTGCCTTTTTATTTTTTTGGGTCTTGGGACATGAACTCTGGGCCTAGGCACCATCCCTAAGCTTTTCAGGTCAATATTTCATGTAAGTCTAAACATTTAAGTAAAGGAATACAATTCCAACAAAAAAAGAATAAAATTCCAGACATGGTGTGTTTATAACTCAGTGCTAATTACTTGATGAAAATGTGCCATTCCAGAAGCTGGTGTCATTTGATGATGTAGCTGTGGATTTCAGCTGGGAGGAGTGGCAGCATGTGGACAATGCTCAGAGGACCCTGTAGAGAGATGTAATGCTGGAGACCTACAGCAACCTGGTGTCCTTAGGTGAGCAAAAGTCAAATTCACTTGCAAGGCCAAGTGCCTTGTTATTTTGCAGATACGTGAATGTTTATCAAACTTTCAATACTATTTAAATGAAAGATTCCAGGCCCTGAGAAGTAGCATTACTTTCTAAAGAAAACCTAAGGTAATTTTGTACTCATTCTTCAGGATACCTTCAGGATACTTTGACAACAGTTCTAAATTATGTTTCCTCTAATGGAGACGACATTCCAAACTTACACAGGAATTGTAAGTGGATAAACAATCCAGAATAGAATATATATCATTATTGGAAATAGGATCTACAAATCACTAAACAGTGAGTATATAATGGAAACCTGGCACTAGGTGCAATGTTTCATGCCTGTAATCTTAAAATATTCAGGAGGAAGAAATCTAAGAATTCTAATTTGAAGCCAGCAATGGCATAAAAATTGCCATGAAACTCTATAACTCCAAGTAACCCCTCAAAAATGTTACTGGAGTGTCAAAAGTTTGACTTTGTGGTTGAGTGCTTTCTTAGCATGCATGAAGACCTATGCATGTAAGTGGAGCTGGGACTCAAACTGGTATTTTTCTAGCCTTGAGCAAGACAGCTAAGTTTATGCCATACAAAATGAATCCAGAGCTGGGGAAAAGTCAACCATGGAGCCAGTGAGAAATGAGAAAAAAGATTTAATAGATAACTTGTGAGTAGGATGTCTGCGAACTTAAAGCAATGATGACACAGCATAAGCAATAATTCTCTACTGTTTCTAATTTACAGGGCCCTGTGTTCCCAAACCTGTATTAATTGACAAGCTAGAGCACTGTGCAGAACTCTGGATAGGAAATTCCTCTGACAAGAATATCACAGTTGAGTGAATGCATTTTCATATTGATGTTGGAGCCTGAGCCCCATTGGTAAGTTCATGTTGTGATGTACTGAGCAATAATATTCTTAGTTACCCTAAATCCTGTGTGGAACCTATGGAATTCTTTGTGAATGAATCAAGAATCATTTTCTTTTCCCAACCCTATGCCTGGTCTCAGGGCCTGAGCATGGTCCTTGGGATTTCTCAAGGCTAGCTCTCTACTTCTTGAGTCATAGCACCACTTCTGGCTTTTTCTTTGTATGTAGTACCAAGGAACTGAACCAGGTCTTTGTGCATGCTAGCCCAAACCCCCGGCACCAAGAATCATAGAGTGATATGACGAATTTTATGTGGCAGTAGAGTTAAAGTTAGATTTCTCTGTAGAAATCACTGTGAAACAAAATAAAATGAGAAAGCCATGAGCCCGTGTCTCATGCCTGTTATCCTAGCTACTTAGGAGGCTGAGATCTGAGGATCAAGGTTCAAAGACTGACCTATCACAAAAACACCTTAGACTCTTCTTTCCAATGAACCAATAGAAAATGAGAAGTGGGGTTGAGGCTAAAGACATAGGGCAGTAGCCTTGAGCTGAAGAGCTCAGGAAGAACAGCCAGGTCTAGAATTCAAGTCCCATGACCGCAAAACAAGAAAGAAAGAAAGAAAGAAAGAAAGAAAGAAAGAAAGAAAGAAAGAAGAAAGAGGGAAGAAAGAGGGAAGGAAGGAAAGAAAGAAAGAAAGAAAGAAAGAAAGAAAGAAAGAAAGAAAGAAAGAAAGAAAGAAAGAAAATGAATGATATTTCATTTCTTTAAAACTAAGACTCTAAATGATTGAGCAAACAAGGAATAAGTCAGGGCATTATTCTCTGATAAGGATAATATCTTTTTGCTGGTAGGAAGAGACTGGTATTCAGAACCAGACCTTTCCACCAGAAATTGTGCCTAGTGGTAGTGTGCTTGCCTAGCATGCACAAAGACACAGGTTTGATTCCTTATTACCACATACATAGAAAAAGCAAGAAGTAATGACTTCATTGGTAGGGTTCTAGTCTTGAGAAAACCCAAGGACAGTGGTTAGGTCCTAAGTTCAAACCCAGGAATGGAAGGGAAAAAAAACAACAAAGTTTCAATCAACATAAGAAAATTAACTAGACAATGAGCTGGGGATTTTCTGGTCTTCCATGGTTCTAAGGGACAGGAGTGTTAGAAAAGGAATTTTTATAAGACTTCAAATGGAAAGAAATAAATTTCAAAATTCCCACAAATACCTAAATTGAGACTTTAGTGAGAAGTTGTAACTGAAGGGATATAGGTGTAAGTCCTTACTCTCAAGAATCGTTCTTGCTTGGATCAAAGGCAAACAGACATATACACCAAACTTGTGGCCGCTGAATCTAGAAAAATTCGTGTTCCTCACTTAATGGTTAATAAGCAAACAGCATTGAAACTGGGTAAGGTAATCCTATCTGCTACTCAGGACCTGAGACTCTTATCTGTAGTTAACTCTTGAAAAGAGGAAGTGGGGCTGTAGCTCAAGGATAGGGGTTATAGTCTTCTGCTGAAGTGTTCAGGGACAGAGCCCAGGCCTATGAACTACAAAAAAAAGAAAAGAAAAGAAAAGAAAGTTTTAAAAAGATGCAAAACAGCACAGTATTTAGATTATTTCTCAAAAATAAAAGAAAGGCAGCTATACCTCAATGTATAAACAAAACAGTATTTGAAAAAAAAACAGCTGCAGGTATATTATAGGTAGTACTCAGCTTAAAACTGTAGCAATACATAGATGGGTAATTTCAATAAATATTTCCTGTGATATAAAAAGAGAACCATTATATAAGTATCGCGCTCTAACCGATTGCGCCACTGGAGCACTCCTTTGCTGTCCCTTGGTTATCTCATATTGGTATAGTATCTCACTTTGTCATCTGATTTATTGAATTTATTTGTATTTGTATATTTGAAATTTGATAGGGAAGGGGGGAAAATCAAGACGGGTGGGGGGTGTGGGGGGGAGGGATACGGGTACCCAGACATGTGAAAGGGTATCAATGTATGTGAATTAATGCACCTTCTATCTGGCCAATATCATGTAACCCTTTTACTAATTACAATTAAAAAAATACAAAAAAAAGAGAACTAAAACTCAGAAAAACATTATTGGTCATTGTAAAATATCATTTTCTTAATATGTTAGGGAGAAAAGCATATATTTCTCACAAATCAATTTCCACTTTTATATTTTAAAATATCTAACACTTAGGATGGGAAAGTAAAGTCATTACCTTTACAGTAAGGAATATTTGTATCTCATGTATGTTTGTGTCTTTTTTTCTATGACTCATTTTAGATGTCCAGGTAATGGAAAATGTGTTCAAGAACTGCCAGGAAAGTCCACATGAATGTCTTTGTGAAGTAGCAGTTGCAAGTAGCATCGAAGTGGAGGAAAACGTGAGATTTGCAACAAATTTAAATTTGAGCTCTACACATAATCCAGAGCTGATTAGTAATAACGGTATCAACTTAGGGGTGAGGACTGAGGAGTTCATTAAGTGTCAGAACATGCTTCTGTCTCCTAAGCCTGATGAGATGCATGCTGCATATAGATCTCGTATGTCTCCTGTTCTTAAAAAATCCATCAGATATTCAGAGCATTTTATTCATGATTGTGACAGTCCAAAAGATCTGCTAAATGTACTGTGTGATGAAAACTATTGTACTTAACACCGACCATCACTACACATCCGAAAATGTACACAGGAGAGACTCCTCATACATGTAGTGAATGTGAGAAATCTTTCAGTAATGAAATACGCCTTACAATACCTCAGAGCAAATATCCTGAGATATGTGATGCGTACATCAAGTGTGAAAATTAATTTCTGAGAAGTCAGACCTGACGCTCCAACCTCGATCTCCAAGAGAAGACAAACCTTATGAATATGAGGAACGTAATAAAATTTCTGCCCAGAATTCAGCTCTCAGCACACATCAGAGATCTCACACAGAAGAGAAATCTTATGAATGGGATAAATGTGGGAAGACTTTTAGACTGAAATCATACCTCACTTTGACCAGAGAAGACACACAGAATTGAAACTTTATGACTGTAACAAATGTGAAGTCTTTCACCCAGAAGATACACCTTCGAGTTCATCAAATAACACACACAGGAGAGAAATCTTATAAGTGTAATGAATGTGGAAAGTCTTTCCACGGGAAGGGAAAACTTCGTGTTCATCAGAGAATACACACAGGAGTGAAACCTTATGAATGTAACCAATGTGTAAAGTCTTTCAGACAGAAATCTTCCCTCAAATTGCATCAAAGAACACACACAGGAGAGAAACCTTATGTGTGCAACAAATGTGGAAAGACCTTCAAGTGGAAGTCATATCTTGATGGGCATAATAGAACACACACAGGAGAGAAAACTTATGCATGTTGTGAATGCGGAAAGTCTTTCACATGGAAGGTAAAACTCCATGTTCATCAGAGAATATACTCAGGAGAACCACCTTATGAGTGTAACATATGTGGAAAGTCCTTCACACAGAAGCCAAACCTCAACATGCATAAGACAATTCAAACAGGAGAAAAACCTTGTGAATGTAACCGATGTGGAAGGTCTTTCAAATGGAAGTCTTCCCTCAAATTGCATCAGAGAACACACACAGGAGAGAAACTGTACGAGTGCATCAAATGTGGTAAGACCTTCAGATGGAAGTCACATTACAGGAGGCATAACAGAATTCACACATATTAGAAACCTTAGGAATATAACCAAAGTTGAAAGTCTTTCGTGCAGTATTCACCCTTCAGGAAGCGTAAGAGAGTTCACACATATGAGAAGCCTTAGCAATATAATAAATAGGAATGACTTTTTAGTCTGTGGAAGGAAACTCAGGTTGTGTCACAGAACCAACACAAGATAAAACCCTTAATGAATGTAGCAAATGTTCAGTCTTTTCCCCAGAAGGCACAAGTCAAGATTTATCATTAAACACCCACAGGATAGAATCCTATGAATAAATGAAAGGGAAATTTTTTTGAAGAACTCATAGTTGAGTTTGCATGATACCACACAGACACAGGATAAAAATCGTATGAATATAAGAATATGAAAAATCCATCATGAACGTATGACTAAGTATATAATGCACATAGGAGAGAAAAACCTTATGAATATTACAAATGTGGAAAGTGTTTGACCTGGAAGGCATACTTCTGTGTTCATCACAAACCTGATTCCCATAGAAGAAAAGAAAACTAATGAATAGTACAAATGTGCAATGACTTTTAATCAGAAGTCAGTCTTCAGTACATTTCAGAACATACACAATAGAGAAATTCTGAGTAATGAAAAACATTTAGCTATATATAGAATCTCTGTGTATGGGAGCATTAGGGTAAGTCTTCTAAACAAAGTCAACCTTCAGCAAGCATTAAGAGCACTCACAGAAGAAATAATAGCATGTAGGAAAACCTTTGTCAGAAACCACTAAAAGCTGACTGTGTGGCTTAGTGGTAGAGTGCTAACCTATCAATGATGAAGGCCTGGATTAGATTCCTCAATACTACGTAAAAAGAGCAAGCCAGAAGCAGCACTGTGGTTCAAATGGTAGAGTGCTAACCTTGAGCAAAAGTAGCTGAGGCTCTGAGTTCAAGCCTAAGAGAGAGAGAGAGAGAGAGAGAGAGAGAGAGAGAGAGAGAGAGAGAGAGAGAGAGAGAGAGAGAGAGAGAGAGAGAGGGAGGGAGGGAGAGAAGAGAAAGAGAGAGAAACAGGAACTTCTAAATTTTAAACAGATAGAGAAGGAGAGAGAGAAGGAGACAGAAACTAATTTCTAAACTTTACAGTCTTTCTATTTCCTTACAAATTCGTCTCTGTCATTCTTTCTGACAGAAGCACAGAATTCCATTGTGTAAAAATACCATATTTGATCTACTCATCAACTGACGGGCATCTGGGTTGGTTCCATACCTTTGCTATAGTAAATAGTGCTGTGATAAATGTTATTGTTCTAGTGAATTTAGTATGTCCTATCTGGACGATTGGCAAGTAGTGAAATTGCTGGATCACAGGGGAGCTCTATGTTTAGTCTTTTTGGGATACTGCCATAGTGCTTTCCATAGTGCTTGAATGAGTTTGCAATCCCACCAGCAGTGTAGTAGTGATCCCTCCTGGCCACATCCCCTCCAGCATACGTTATTAGATTTCTGGATCTTGGCCATTCTAACTGGAGTGAGGAGGAAAAGGGAAAGAGGAACTGAAACTTTCTCTCCTTACAGATGACATGATTCTGTATTTAAAGAACCCTATAGACTCTACTCCGAAGCTGCTTGAGCTGATATAAAACTTTGGTAAGGTAGCAGGGTATAAAATTAACCCTCAATGTCAACTGCCTTCCTATATGCCAACAAATGAGAGGAATGAGGCAAGAATCAGGATAGCAACTCATTTTGCTATCAAAGAAAATAAAATACCTAGGAATTAACTTAGAATGTAAAGCAGCTTTTTGATGGAACTATAAACCCTGGAGAAGGAAATTAACACAGAACTGAGGAAATGCAAAAACCTATGCTCCTGGTTTGGAAGAAGTAATATTGTAAAAATGGCAATCTTGATAAGGAATATCTACAAATTCAGTGCAATATTCATCAATATCTCAATGTCATTCTTTAAAGAAACAGAAGAGGAAATCCAAAATTTCACTTGGAATAATCAAAGACCCCTTATAGTCTGTCTTCTTGCATGATACATAATGTTTAATCTCACCTTCTCCACCAAAATCTCACCTTTCTCATTGAGACATAGGTGGCCCTGTTTACTAGCAGCAAAGGCTCAAACGCGCAGTTTCAGGTGTCACCACTGCCTCTGTTACTGGGTAGATCCAACTCTGTCATCGATTCTGAGGTCTGCTCTGGGAGTCTTGGTCACAAGTTGTTCTGTGGCATCTGCTGCCAGCCTGTGCCTATTTGCTTCCTTTTCCTCCAGCAGCCTACAACAGGGAATGAAGTTCACTCGCGGATGCTCTCCTTCATATGCAGGGCAGGATGAGCCCAACCCTCCCTCATCTTCCTCTTCCAATTTTTGGAAAAAAATATGCTGGCAGAAGTCCTCAGGTGTGGCGCATGGCTGATGCACACTTTTAATCCAGGCTGGTCAGGAGGCTGAGATCTGAGTATGGAAGTTCCAAGTCACCTAGAAAAGGAAAGTCTGATAGATTCTTACTACCAACAATAAAAACAGCTGGGAATGGAGTTTGTGCTCAAGTGGTAAAGGGCTAGTCTTGAGTACAAATGCTTAGTGCCCAGGTCCCGAGTTCAGGCTCCAGCACTGCCAACAACCTCACTTTAGTGAGATTTTAGCTTTATCCATGTAGGCACATCTCACTGGAATCTTTGCTGGTAGAGATAGTCTTCATAATTTTGTCTCAAGGTAAAGGTCCTCCTGGGGTAGTACACAAAAGGTGTCATGGAGAGAGGAGCCCCACTTGCTCCAGGTTTGAAGATGGCATAGGTCAAGCCAGCATGGTGTTGGCACATCAGTCTTTTTCCTAGCACCACCTACCAGTGAATGTCAAATGACATTGATTGTTGTGGATTGTGTGATTGAAGTGCCCCATTAAGGGCAGTGTTAGCACATCCAAACTTGGATACCAGGAATGCTGAAATCTCAAAGCTAAGATTTCTGTTGGCTACAGAAATGCTGGTGTGTCTGTGATTCACTAAAAGTTCAGGTGCAAAGATTCTGAAGCTTGATGCCATGTGTTTATTCCATTTAGTAAAATTATTTTAATGCACTGTATAAGTTAAAACATTTGATAAGAGTCAGGGGTAGTGAAAACATTGTTCTTGAATTCAGGTGTCTGGCAGGGTAATGGGGGGGTGTTGGTGGCTGGGACTATGAAGCTGGAGCTGCTATCAAACCATGGATCATGTTCCTCTTTGTCTGGGAGAAATGACTCCAAAGATGAAATTTGAATGGTGAGGAAAAGATGATGATGTACTCAGGAAATTTCTCCTAAACAAATGCTCATGTGGAAGTGGGATGGGGGCTGGGCATGTCTGAGGCAGAGGTTAAGGGGGCCTCTCATGGCGTTGAGAACCTTCCTTGCGACTTCAGGCATGCAGCAGGGTGTTTTAGATGACCATTGTGAGATGGATGAAATAAGACTGGAGACAAGATGAATGCTGGGATCCTGCAATGCTCTTGCATGAGTGACTGGTGGCTCACCTGAAAGAACTAATTATGTCTAAAAAAGAAATCAGGAATTTGTTTTGATTAGATAATACCTGGAATCCGAGGCATATTCAGGATCCTGATCTTAGTATTGTGGTTTAAAACCAACCCAGCAAAGGTAAAAATGCATGAGACTCATAATCCCAGTTTAGAGCAAGAACAAAGATTGAAGTAGAGCTGTGGCTCAAGGGCTAGAGTGCTACCTTGAGCAAAGAAAAGCTAAGAAAAAGCTCCAGGTCTTGAGTTCAAGGCCAGGAATGAAAGAAGGAAGGTAAAAAAAGGGACGTATGTGAGGAAGGGAAATATATAAATGAAAGAGAGAAGGAACTAGAAATTTAAAACTGGAGAATATTTAAAAGTCATCAGTCCTTCTAAGAAAAGTGTTGGAGTATGGGTTCTATATGTGGTGAACTGGAAGCCCAGCAGTGACTTGTTAACCAAAGAGTCACCATGATGAGCAAAGGATAGAAATCTGCATGAGCCTCTTAGCGGATGGAGTCACAGAAGAGAACCTCAGCTCCCATCCCATAGTTAGAAGTATATAGAGATGGGGAAGTTGGCATCACCTTGATGTCATTGTGTCCATGGGGACTGGAAGCCATGGCTCTGTGAAAGCACAATGTTCTGGTTACTGAGCTGGGAGGCTGAGGAGAGCCATGTCCTGGCCATGAAGAAATCAGGGTGGCAGCAGAGCAACTCTGCTGCGGTGTGTGCCTGCTTGGCTGTTCTTATTCTGTGGTGGATCAGGCCGGAGCGGGTGATAGTAACTGTTTTGTGGTCACAAGCCCTTCACCAAGAGCTTCCTCTGGGATCATCATAAGCTACAGGATGGCTGGTGGTGGGATGTGTGTGGGGTGGAAGTGACAGAGGGATGGACGCATGGCAAGGTGGGTGAAGAGATGAGAGGAATGATGAGAGCCCAGTTCATTGGTTTCCAAGGTTAATGGGTGGGAGGTAGAGAGGCATGATGGAGGAATGATGGAGGCAGGGGAAGGTGGTAACAGAGTGAGGCCATCTGTAGTGCCAGCCTGGCCATCATCTGAAGCCCATAGGCAGCTTCCTGATCCTTCACTTAGTCCTGCTCCTTGTGGAGGGAATGTCACGTGTACCCAGAGCTAGGGGTGGGGCAATGTTAGTAGCACCTGGAGAACCATTGGTCTCTACCTGGGTGAGGGGTGGTTATGGCTCCCATGCTGGGTGGCCTGATAGCTATGGAACAGATCTCTCCTTAGCTACCACAGTCAGTGGCTGCTCTCCCACTAGGGTTAGGGCACCTGCTCAGCCATCAGGACACCCCATGCCAGGACAGAGGCCTACAATTCAGATGGCAGCACAGGGGTGAAGATGATCTCACCGTAGCCCTAGTTACATGGCTGTCCCTGCATGCAGGACAGGATGAGCTGGGGGAAGATGTTCTCTGTGTTTTTCCACAGCCTATCCCGGCCTCTTCTTGTGTCTGATTAGACCAAGAGAGTACCAGGTTCCCTCTCATAGTCCTGGTTCTTTTCCTTTTACAGTCATGAGGCTTGAACTCAGGTCCTGGGTACTGTCCCTGAGCTCTTTTGCTCAAGGTTGATGCTCTACCATTTGAACCATAGTGCCATTTCCAGCTTTTCCTTTTCATGTGGATCTCTGATATGTCCAGTGCTGTGCCTGCATGGAGGCACTCACCCCACAGACAGAGCCACCTCTGCCATGACTGTGACTGCCCACAACCCTCACACCCACTCCTTGCACACCCCTCGACTCCAGTTTTAGCTCCTCTTGGACTGGGTGTCCAGCCTCCCCCTTCCTACACTCACAAAGGGTCTACAATTGTCTTCCCAGGGTTCTGTCTTCTTCCAGCCAGAGTACAGACTGTGCACATCTTGACGATCACAGAGCTCAAAGCCAAAGGCTGAGATACAGAAGGGGGTGACCCAGTAGCTGCACAGGGCCCATGGATCATCCTGTGCATCCCCCAGCCTGTGACTTCCCCCACCCCCTTGGCAGGGAAGCTCCATGCCCACATCCTGATCCCTGGTCCCCTCCAATTCCATTCTCCCTTGGATTTTGCAGACTGTCTACCATCAGGATCTAAAATTCTATTCATCACTTTATGTCCTTATCACTGATTTGCTACTTGGGCAGGATCTCCCCGTGCTTGGAGAGTGGGCATGTCATGTACTCTCTGTGGAGAAGTTGCCCCAGGAGAAGAAATATGCACTTCATGTGAGTGTTGGACAGGGCAGGAGGGCTCCCTAGGATCAGAAGCCACAGGAGGGGTGCAGATGGGGGTTGCTAGGGGCCCCAGGGGACAGAGGGAGTTAGGGCACAGTTGGTTCCTTCTGCTGGGTTGACACCACTTCACAAACCCAACTGAATGAGGTTCACATTACAGATGTCAGAGACAGTGCAGATTGCCAATGGGCGCAGGGGTCACTGTCACCCCCAGATGCTGGCTGCATGCTGGGATGCACGCAGAGATGTTTTCAAGATCAGATAATGAGGATGTTGCAGGGTGTAACCATTCTTTTCAGATGGCTCTCTAGCTCTCTTGAGCTTCATCTCTATCTTTGGATTTTTCTTGGCAGTTAACTGGAAATGAGAGTTTCATGGACTTTCCTTTCTGGACTGGCTTCAAACAGAAGCTATGCACAGTTGTCAAACCATACCCTACTGAAGAAGGGAAGCTTGATCTGGTGCTTAACTGGGTTGCACTTTGGCTCCGTTTGCTATGCCTCACGGGAGGGGGCTCATCATTTGTAGACTAAGATCTCATGACCTTCAAAGCCAAATGCTACCTGAAAGTTCCGGGTCCCAGCCTATGTGTTGGGCCGGGGTGAATACATTCTCTGTTATGCTGGGTCATCAACCCATATTTTAAGCTGGAAGTAGGCAGTGCCACATTTGATGAGAACATCTGCCAGAGATTGTCACCTCATGAAAGCAGATTCTAAATTTGTATTCCATTTCCTGTGGTGGAGAAATCCCCTCCAAGTTAGACAGGCTCACATCCACCTGCAGGTCACACTCCTAATGCACCCTTGAGTGTCCTCATGGTATTGGGATCTAAGTTTGTAGGGAATGCTGCTTTAGTCCATGAATTAGCTGGACAAGTGATGACAAACGTGTTGTGGATTAATATGAGAACAATTTAAGAAGCCCTGGAGGAGCATCAACCTGACCCTCTGTGGTGCTATAAATCTGATAGGATGTTCCAGACTGAGAAACAATCACATGGCTTTGTGTTTGGCATCCAGACAAGTGAGTGCATGTCTTAGCTGTCAGCCAATACAGAGGAGGACATGAATAAGTGGGTGGAAAGCATGTGTCAGACCCCTGTGTGGGGGCAGGTGGAGAGAACATAGGAAGGTAGATACCATGGCTGTGGTGGGGCCAAAAAAAAGGGTAAAAGAGGCAAAGGAACCAGGTACTGGTAGCTCAAGACTGTCATCCTAGCTACTCAGGAGTTTGAGATCTGAGGATCACAATTCAAAGCCAGCCCAGGACAGAAACTCCATGAGACTCTTATCTGCAATAAACTACTGAATGCAAGAAGCTCAAGCTCAGTGACAGCATCCAGGCCTAGCGTTCAAAACCCAGGACTGGCAGAAAAAAGTATCAAAGGACAAGAAGCTGGCCAAAAGTTAGAGGGACTCTATCTTGACAAACAATACAATGGTAAGTTGCACTCAGAAGACTTGCACAAAATCTGGAAATGCCTGAGACCTAACTATGTATGTTTCCTGTTTGTCTAAATACATATGTTTATGCATTTATATATTAGTATAGAGAGACAGATCAATACATATGACTATACATATATACATAGCCAGACACTTATGGGTGGGTGGTATACTGTGTGAGAGTTTGTGTTTGTGTTTTGTGGATGGCTATCTCTGTTTAAGAAAGATAGAAAATATGTAAATATCTTTAAAAAACTTGATAAAATATAGAGAGACATAAGCTCTTGAGGGAATCTGAAATGACAAGATTATTCACAGGCACGTTTATCCTTATGGATTCCTCAGCAAGTTTTAATTTTTTTCATTATTTTCTTTCTTTTTTTGAACCAGTGCTAAGGATTTCTCTCAGGGACCAGGTGCTGCCAATTACTAATTTTCTCATGGCTCGTACAGGAGGAACTGAGCCACAGTTCCACTTTTGCCTTATTTATTCTTGCTTAACTGAAGATAAAGATTTCTATCAGTGACTTTCTTTCAGGGGCTGGATTCTAACGAGGATCCCCAGACCTCAGGCTTCTCTATAGCTACAATTAACAATATGAGAACCCAGCACTGCGTTCCAATGCACAGGGCAAGAAATTGAGTGAATCTCTCAACTCCAATTAGCTATAATAAGCTACAAGTGAAAGACCAATACCTTTGAGGAAAAGATGCTGAGGGTTATCACACAGGCCCTATGAGTAAGCCCTAAACCCTGTACACATGTGTGCATGCACACATAGGCAGATACACACACACATGCACACACACAATATCTCAGGCAATATTGTATTTTGAATTAATATCCAAAGATTGGACAACAGGATAGCAAGTAATAAAACCTGTTTTTCTTGTCTACATTGAGGGAAAGGGATAAGTCACAAGATGCAGAAGCGAAGAATTCAGAGGCAAATGCTGTGAGTGAATAACTTGTAAAAAGCACATTTCTTTTCTTTTCTTTTCTTTTGTTTTTTCTGCCATTCCTGGGGCTTGAACTCAGGGCCTGAACACTGCTCTTGGCTTTTCCCAAGTCTAGCCCTCTGCCACTTGAGCCACATTGCCATATGGATTTTTATATCTGTGTGATATTAACGACTCAAACCTAGATCTTCATGGATGCTAGGCAAGCACTCTACCACTGGGCCAAACTCTAAACCCCGATAAAGTATTTATAAATAGTCATCATCATCATATCAAAATATCCTTTCTCCTACAAAGCATGAACACTTATCTATGTCTGTAAGACTTTTTTTTATGTCACCATTGCTTCTGTGATTTTCCCACTTGCATTTTTACAGATGACAGCACAGATATTCATCAGGAAGAAAAATAGATTAGGATACAGAAACCTAACAACGTCTTAGTAGATTGAGGTGAAAAATATGTGCAAGATGGCCTGGGTGTTTATTCTATTTGTCGAGTGCTGGGCTACCACACAAAAAGACTCCGGTTTGATTCTGCAGTACCATATACAAAGAAAACGCTGGAAGTGTTGCTGTGGCTTGGTGGGACAGCTATAGCCTAAAGAAAGCCTAAGAACAATGGTCAGGCTCTGAGGTCAAGTCCCAGGACTAGCAAAAAAATGTGCAAGAGGCAAAATGCAAGCTGAGTAGGCACTGTGAAGCAAAATGTCTTGTGAAGGGTAAGGGGAATAGTGACAGTTAAGTTTGGATCTTACCTAAGAAAGGCTCCTTGAGTCTGAGACCAGGCTAGCACTTACGCCTAGTTAATGACTTGGGATTTGAACAAAAAGGTGTGCTGTTTACTACATCCATATGTGAGGTGGGAAGGGAGATTCAGCCTCCAGTATGTCTTTGGGGAGGTCTTCTGTGAGCAAGGAGCTTTGGTCATTGGGCCTTGAAAGGTGACCCTACCTCCCTCACAATGGAACAGAATATGGAACCCTGGTAACCAAGCCACTGTATGTGACAACCAGCTCAATCCAGCTCCCTTGGCCTGTGGCTCAGGAACCAGAAAGATGTTGCTGTGCTGTTGCCAAAGTTCAGGAGGCTCGGATCTCAGGCATGAGAGATATGGATATCTCAATTGAAGAAGTAGATGCTGGATCAGGGCCAAGACAAAATTCCAGTATATCAGGCATTTCTCTAGGAAGAAAGCCAGGAAACTCCAGGGCAACTCAGATGAGGTATATTGAGAGGAAACCTATTTGAACCCATCATCCTGCCCACACACTACAACCTTCTTGTGTGCTTTCAAGTGACTATACTGAGATTAGAGTGTGTCATTTCCAATCTACTCTATTCCAATTCATCAGTGTGAAGTGTGGTCCCATTCCTACGTTTGAAATATCCACTGTTTTGCCAACATAGTGTGATGGTAAGTCAGCTCAGACTCTGAATGAGCCTTGTAACCTACGGATCCTGGAGGAAGGCCTGTTGGAGATGCTGCTGACAAAGCTGATCGCTGCCTACCAGAAAGGTGATCTCTTTTATGTGGGAAACTTCCTGCACAATTTCAAATAGTGGAGGACAATGTAGTAGTTGCTGGAAATTCTCTTGAAAAAGTGAGTGTTCCCCCTCCAAACCCAGGTTTGCTCACCCCTCCTGGCCAAGTCTTGGAATACTTGGCTCCTCTCTGAGCCTGTTTGGTTCACTGGGGTGTTCACAGGGGAGCTAAGCATGATACAAGTGCACAAACTACTTTCTTATGACTGGGACACCATGCCATTTCATTTCCCTCACAAGCTACTGGAGTCTCCACAGTGTGCTTACTGAGAAGTTGGATTTCAGGCATGAGGAAGTGGCTCCCAACTGCAGCCCTCACCTAGGTGACATCCTAGGAAATCCCATTTCCCAGTAAGAAATGAGGTGTCAATACTAATGGCGGAGGCCTGTGAAATACTGGAGTCAGAGGAAAAGCTGGGGGCTGAATCACTTTTGAGCCATCAGGGAGGGATTGTGATAGCTTTGCCTGTTAGAACCTGAAAGCATTTACATTTTGGTGTGTGGTCCAGTGCTGCCACTTGAACCTGAACCCAGGTCTAAATGCCATCCCTTTGGTGTTCAAAAATTAGCACTGTACCATTTGAGTCATAGGTCAAGTTCTGGCTTTTGCTGCCTAATTGAAGACAAGTGCCTTTAGACTTTTACTGACTAGACTGGCTTTCCACTGTGATCTTCAGAGCCTGCTGGGTGGCTAAGATTAGAGGAATGAGCATTTAGTTCTTTATTTAGAGCATTCACTTATTGATTTATTTAGAGCATTTACTTAGTTAATTTAAGGTGCATTTACTTTGGACAGATGCATAGAGGCCTCTCTCAGAAGCTTCTGGAAGTGGGGTGTAAAAGTCATCCTGTTCTCGAGTGTCTCTTACCCCCCTCCCAGCACATAAGTGCACATCTCTGCAGGACAGCCACAGCATTAGAGTCCTGCAAGAAAGGGGCTTTTGTAGAAGGCTCATGATGGAGAGAGAAGGCTCTCACTTTCCTTGTACCGAATGTGCCCACAACATCATGTGTTCCCTCTATACGATGTGAATGGACTTCTACCCCAGTGATTTCTATGAGTTCAAGAACTGCCACACCCTGACACAACCCAAGCTCTATATGAGGCTCCACATGCCGGCTTTGGACCTGCTCTTCTAAACACATACTTTTTGACCAGCTGGAGGAATGTGCGACCAGTAAGACCAAGAAAAAGTAGAAGTCCTGGTGTGGGTGCCTCAGAGCCTGTGAGTAGGAAGCCCATGTGGTCTAGATATTGGTTGGCCCTTACTTCTACAGAGCTTGGCAAAATGCCCTTTATGGGTGGTGTCACCCAGGTAATGTCTGTCCTCTGAAAGGACTCGGGAACAAGCACTCATTAGAAAGACCCTACACCTCCTCAGTTTTCAGTCCAAACTCCAGTTCTACAGGTTCCTCCATTAGATCCTCATGGAAGTTGAGTGACACTTTAACTTGCAGAGTCCACTCTGTCCACTCTGTACCTATTTCCATTCTTAGGTTTGGGTCATCGTGGAAGAGCTTATCCTGAACTCCGGATGAAAATCCCACCAATGGAGCTGGTGACTGATGGAGACTGAGAATCATCACTGCACTCCAGAAACCATGGGCCTTCTGTAGAAATTACCAAACGGGTTTAGAGTCCTGTGGATATACCTTTTGCTCTGAAACCCATGTGTGACACAGTTGAACCTGCAGGTACTATGGAGGAAGAAAAAGAGCAGCCAGATTTCCTTCCGTTTCCTTTCACACTCCACCCAGAGTCAGTCCATCTGAGTCAGAGTAACACTCCACTTATTGTGCAAGCTGAAGGGGCACACGCTGGGCTCATGGAAAATGTCCCCATGGGAAGCAGCAAGTGTACTCTCAATACTGGATTCATTGGAGGAAAATGAATCCATCCTCACAGAATATCCAGACCCATCCATCTCACTAAAAGAGACTCAATCTCCATTCGACAAACCAGAATCCATCCCCCTCTTAACTCAGGAAGGACATTCTGTTTCTCATGAGGAAGGAGACCCTTCTGAGGACTCTGAAGTAGAATTACTGCCTGAAGGCAACTTGGAGGCCAGTCTGGATTTAGAGCTTCCCTGTCCCCTTCCTAAAAAGACATCTCTTTATCTTGGTCTCACGATTCTTGTCAAGTATTCATTGTATTTACTTTGGTAACTATTAAACTCTCATTGTTAATATTATGGTGTGCAGTTCTCCAGTGCTTATTATACTGTGTTTTATTTTCCACTTATAATGTGAGACCTCAGACACATAGGTCCTGGGTGGGCCAAAAACCAGACAGGTCTGGTCCCATAGAAGACAACCTTACTGGATATACAGGGAACTATGAAATGCATGGAATCACCAGGAATCCAGGCCAGGCCTCCATGGAAAGACAAGTCAGCTACCAAAGCTTAAGGACAGAGCAGATGCCTGGAAATGTGTTTTGTCAATCGGGAGAAGTGCCAGAGTAACTGTAATATTATGTGGGACTCTGTTCTGTGAGTTCAAGTCTGTTTATATATCCATTGTGCTTTGTACAAATATTTAAGAAAATTAAAACTCCACAATAGCATCAAAAATCTACTTTGGCTTTGAATGTGGCCTAGTTGTAGAGTGCTCGCCTAGTATACAAGAAGACCTTGATTCAATTCCTCGACCCTGCATACACAGAAAAAGCAGATGGGGCACTGTGGCTCAGGTGTCAGAGTGCCACCCTTGAACAAATCTGGCCAAGGACAGTTCCTGGTCCCTCAGTTCAAGCCCCAGGACTAGCCAAACAAGAAATCATACCATTTTCCACACATTTGGAAATAAATCTGTTTTATCTAACCCTACTTCTTTTTTGCCAGTCCAGGCTGTGTGCCACCAAGCCAAACTACTGGCCCCCAACCTTACTATTTTTAATCATTTAATTTTTTTACATAATTATATTTCATGCTGTCTGTATTAATAGCATAAACAGTATGCTTATTGTAATAATGTTAAAGGTAAAACATAAGAAATTAATAACTAAAATTCCTTTTTTATTAGTTTTATAGCATTACTACAATTTTAGGAGAAAAATTACCTAGAATGTTTATTTTAGAGTTCAAGTAATCCATTTTGATAAATATATCAACCTACATCATTTATTTGAACACATTTTAAACTATTTTTTTCAGGAATGAAAATACATATATATTTGTTGTAAATGAAATTTATGACTTGGGGGGAAGGGAAAGAGAAAAGGGGGGAGGGGGTAACAGTGTTTACAAGAAATGTACTCATTACATATGTAACAGCAATCTCTTTGTATATCACCTTGACAACAAATTTTTTGAAAAGTACAATAAGTTTAAATGTCTACTTTGGGCAGAATTTTTTTTGCCAGTACTGGGCTTAGACTCAGGACCTGAGCACGATCCTTGTTTTTGTTTTTGTTTATTCTTAAGGCACAAGTTCTATCACATGTGCCACAGCACCACTTTTTGTTGGGGACTGACTGTGGGGTCAGTGACCATGACTGTGGGGTCAGTGACCTTGGACCCGCACAATTGAGTACATAAGGAAGTAAGCTCTTATCATGATTTTGGGCTGTATCAATAGCTTCTCATTTAACCTGTTTGGGACTTGATAGCTTCTCATTCAACCTAGTTCAGACTTGATACTGTTTGTATGAATGTAGCCCCTGGCAGTTCCCTAGTTTAAAGAAGTGTATTTAAGATTGAGAACTGGAAATAAACTCGGCTATGGTCTTGGGCTACAGGCTTCTTAAGCTGTGGCTCCTGATTTGGGCTGTAGCCCTCCTGAACCCCATCTGTTTGTCTCTCTTCTATTTTTTCCTAGTCCTTGCCCCCTATTTCAGGAATCCCAATCTGCGAACCCTGGTTTGCTGACGGTTGGCCCCAGCAACTTTTATCTTTTTTTATCTATGTTGTGCTGAGGAATTGAACTTGGGTCTTCATTCATGCTCGGCAAGAACTCTTCCACTAGGCTTAACTTATGGCCCCAGTGGGAAGGAAGTTTTCCATAAAATATGTAGGAAATATGTACACTAAGGAAAAGCCATCAAAAATAGAAGAATAATTATATACTGAGATAACGACATGCCAGTATTATGGCAGATCTCTGTAATTCTAGCTTCAAGAGTGGCCTATTTGGACCGGGAGTTGGCTGGCTGAAGTAAAGTGCTATCCTTGAGCAAGCAGTAGGACAGTGCTCTGGCCATGAGTTGAAGCCATAGGACATGCAAAAAATAGTAATTTAATGCCCGTGACTGGTGGCTCACCCTGGTAATCCTAGCTACCCTGGAGGATCGAGGTTCAAAGACGGCCCAGACATAAAAATCTGTGAGAATCTTATTTCCAAATAATCCAGAAAATTCAAAATGACAATGTGCCTCAAGTGGTAGAGCTCTTGCCTTGAGCTGAAGAGCTTAAGGTAAACATCCAGGCCCAGAGTTCAAGCCCCATGAGTGAAAAAAAGAAAAAGAAAAAGAAAGCCCTTATCTAAGGCTGGAGTGCACACTAGTGGTAGTTTGCTTGCCTAGTATGCACAAAGCCCTGTGTTCAATTACTCTGTACCATTTACACCAAAAAAAAAAAGCTGGAAATGATCTCAGAAGGTTGGGTTCTGAGGATCACAGTTCAAAGCCAGGCCAGACACTAAAGTCCATGAAACTGTTACTTCCACTTAAGCACCAGAAAACCAGAAGTGACACTGTGGCTCAAGGTGTTTAAGGTTTTAGCCTTGAGCTGAAGAGCCCAGGGACATTACCCAGGTGCACAATTAGAGTCTTACAACCAAAAGAGAAAGAGAGAGAGAGAGAGACAGAGAGACAGAGAGACAGAGAGAGAGGGACAGAGAGAGAGAGACAGACAGACAGGCAGACAGACAGAGACAGACAGAGACAGAGAGACAGAGACAGAGACATCTAACAGTCAGGCACTGCTGACTGAAGCGTGTAATTCTAGCTACTATGGAGGCTGAGATTGGAGGATCTTGGTTCAAAGCCCAAAGCCAGCCTGGACACATATGTTTGTGAGACTTACATCACCAATTAACTACCAGAAACCAAAAATGGAGCTGTAGAGGAAGAGCGCTAGCCTTGAGCTGAAGAGCTCAGGGACAGTGTCCAGGCCCAAAGTCCAAGCACCATGATGAATCAATAATAAAAAAAGAAGATAGCTAATAGTAATGATGAATAATTTTGGGCTGGGAGTTTGGCCTAGTGGTAGAGTGCTTGCCTAGCATGCACGAAGACCTGGGTTCAATTCCTCAATAGCACATACATAGAAAAATGCTGGAAGTGGTGCTGAGGCTGAAGTGGTAGAGCCCTAGCCTTGAGCAAATATAAGGACAGTGCTCAGTCCCTGAGTTCAAGCCCAGGACTGGCCAAATCAAAAGTAGTAGAGCACTGGCATTGCACTGAAGATCTGAGGAACAGCCCAGGCACAGAGTTCAAGCACCGCAAACAACAACAACAAAATCTATGAAATGGCTTTGGTGGTTTTAAGCTAAGCAAAAATAGAGTAGAAACTGGGAAAATACATATTTGTGTGTAAGCAAAATAGCCAGACTTATGCATTAGAACAGGATAGCAACTTGAAAAAAAATTTTGTTTTCCATCTCACTAGGTCCTGTCTCTTAATTTATTCAAGTAAGTAAAATGCTGGGTTTTATAATCATTGCTCTGAATATTAGAAAATCATAATATCTCTCATTAACCAACAAAGACCAGGAACTGGGGCTTCGTTCAAATGGCAGAGTATCAGGCAAGAGAAGAAAAAATTGAAGTAAGAACTTGAAGTTCTTGATCCAGAACCTGCATAGTAACAGAGCAGCAGCCTGGTGATGGTACCTCACACCTATAATCTTAGCTACTCAGGAGGCTAAGATCTGAGAATCAAAGTTTAAAGCCAGCCAAAGTACCCAGTTAACTGCCAGAAAAACCAGAAGTGGCACTGTGGCTCACAGATTAAAGCACTAGCCTTGAGCTGAAGAGCTCAGGGACAGTGCCCAGGCCCAGCGTTCAAGCCCCACAATTGACAAAAATCAAACAAGCAAACAAAACTCACAAAGAAGCCTGCAGACCACAGTGGTTCTGCTGAGTCTCTTCTCTATGGGGATCAGGAAACATTTCACTTTTTCTGTCTCTTCCCATCTCAACATTCATACTAAAATAAGACTGTGTTGAAAGTTTCAATTTATAAAAATGTTTTTCATGAAGCACCCTGAAATATTCATCGCTTATATCTCAATTGAAGATAGTTGATTTGGGGCTGCATTGGTAGAGTGCTAGCCTTGAGCAGAAATGGTCAGGGATAGAGCTGAAGCACTCAGTTGAAGACCCAGTGCCAACACACAAAAGAAATTATGCACTTTATACATATTTTCTAATTTCTTAATGAATTTTTCAGTCTGTATAAATATAGGGTACATTCCTTGTTACTTAAGTAAGATTGCTCTTTTTTTTTCTTTTTGCCAGTCCTACGGCTTGGACTCAGGGCCTAGACATTTTCATTGGACTAGCTTGCCCAAGGTGAGTGCTCTACCTCTTGAAACACAGAGCCACTTCTAGCTTTTTTCTGAGTATGCGGTACCGGTGAATAGAACCTAGGTCTTCATGCATTCTAGGTGAGCACTCTACCATTAGGCTACATTCCCAGGCAGTGAGATTCCTCTTACAGTCATTGTATGTTCACAGAGTTTGATCTCACACACTGTAGGGCCCTGGTTGGCTTTGACCTGTGATCCTAAGCCCTGAGCCTCCTAAGTAGCTGAAATTAAGTTGTGAGCCAGCATGATGGCTTCCATTCTTTTTTCTACAAAAATATATGTAGTTATCTAAAATATATCTATAGCTGAAAAAATGAATCTCTCCCAAACATATCTTCAAAGAAACAACCATCCTATTAAAAGTTGGGCTAAAGACTTAAAAGAGTATTCTCTGAAGAGAAAATTAAAATGGGCTTTAGACACATGAAGAAATGCTCCATATCTCTAGCAATAAGTGAAATGAAAATCAAAACAACTTTGAGATTCCACCTGACTCCAGTCAGAATGGCCATTATCAAAAAATCTAATAAGAGATACTGGTGGGGAAGTGACCAGGGGGGATCACACCTACACTGTTGGTGTGAGTGTAAACTCGTTCAACCACTAGGGAAAGCAGTTTGGTGGTTCCTCAAAAGACTGAACATAGACCTCCTTTATGATCCAGCAAATCCACTACTTGGCATCTACCCAATTGTCCAGAAAAAAGGACATACTAAAGCCACTAGCACAATGATGCTCATTGCAGCACAATTTACCATAGCAAAGATATGAAACCAACCCAGATGGCACTCAGTAGATGACTGAATCAAGAAGATTTGGTACTTATAAACAATGGAATGCTATGCTGCCATCAGAAGGAATGACATCGCCCCATTTGTAAGGAAATGGAAAGACTTGGAAAAATTCATATTAAGTGAAGCAAGCCAGACCCAAAGAAACATAAGCTCAATGGTTTCCCTCATTTATAATAATTAGTTCACATCTAGGACTCTCCTAGCAGAGGATTACAATAACTCAAAAATCTAGGTATATAAGGTCATATAGGATGAGACTAAATGAAAGGATCTCTAGGATATGGGAACAAGAGCTATATCTTGTGTCATCGTTGCTCTTAATCTTGTGTGATTTTTGTCCTTAATCTACTATGTTATTTCTCATCTCTTATTTTGCCCTTTGGTTAATGTCAGATTGTTACTGTATCTGATTTTTTCCCTCGCATAATGTATATATGTTTATTTGTTTATGTCAAATAGGAAAGGGAAGGGGGGAAACAAGATGATTGGGAAGGTGAGGGGAGAGGGAACTGGGGACAAAAACATGTGGAGTGGAATAAATGTGTGAGAAGTAATGCAGTCAACTACCTGTAAATGTAATTGTAACCCCTCTATACATTACCCTGAAAATAAAAAAGAGACTATAAAAATATCTGTAGAAAATGAGGTTGGATGATGGAAACAACCAGATGCCCTACTACAAAAAATGTGATACACGCACGCACACACACACACACACACACACACACACACACACACAAACGCACAGACACACCATGGAATGATACATAGCCAACCGACAAGATAAAATAATGGCATTCTCGGGGAAGTGGATGAAAAGGAAAAAAATCATATTAAGTGAAGTAAGCCAAACTCAAAGCAACATAGGCCCAAGAGTCTCCCTCATTTGTCAAATTCAGTAGAAACCTTGGGCTCTGCTACCAGAGATTTACAATAGAACAAAATCTAGAGATATCGTGACAAATAGTATGACACTAAATGTAAGGACCTCCAAGATAAAGAAACAAAACTCATATAATGAGTGATTGTTGTCCTTAATGAACTATGTGATCTCTTATCTCTTTTGCTATAGCTTGGTTATATCATATTGTTACAATATTTCACCTTGTTTTCTAATATATTTCATATGTGCCTAATTGGTTATTTGAAATTGGATAGGGAAGGGGGGAAATGAATATGAATGGGGGTAAGGGAAGGGAAATGGGGACCATATCGTTACATGGGGTATCAAAGTTTGAGAAGTAATGCACATTCTATCTGGTGAATATAATGTAACCCTTCTATAAATTACAATAAAAATAAATACATAAAAAGAAGATCTGCACAGAAAAAAATAATAATGGCATTTTTGGGGTAGTGGATGAAATTAGAGTGAATCCTGTTGAGTGAGATAAGTCAAGACCAAGGAACAAAAGTTACATGGTATCCTTAATATATGGATATTAGTTTCAAACAGTAGTAGAGCGATGATTGAATAGTTGATACCCAAAGTTCTGGACATAATTTTGGAGATATAAACATAACTACATAGACATAAAAATCTAGGATAGACTATACACTCTATAGACATGTGTTTTATTATAGATTAATCTGTATCTATGACATACAAAGACTCAGCTTAATTTTTACTATATTCTAAAATTTATGTGCCAGTGATTGTATAGCGATTCCCTTCTTGAATACTTGTTGGTTAAACATTTTTTTAGAAAAAGAGGCTAGAGGTAAATACCACTAATGTACTTGCTCTAAGTGGTACAGAAATTTTCTTAATGAATCAAGGGGTTTTATTACATCTTTATGCAATCATTTTAGTTCTGAGTGTTCTACACTCAATGATACTTCTGGAAAGTTGATATAGCTGACTGTGTAGATGGTATGAAGACATACTGGCCTAAACGTAGAATAAAGCATTGGTAAGTGGCTGTTAGCTGTCCAAATTCTATTGGAATATGTGGAATGAATTTATTAAGCACAATGCAGGCTCTTAGTCAGGTCAGGATCAAAATTATGTGGTTCCATCAGATGAATGAGGAAAGATCAGAAAAATCTGCTAAGATATCCAGATATACTTTTGAAACTAAGGTATCTGTACTCCTTTTTTTTTCTTTCTTGGTGGGGAGCTTGAATTTTGGACCTGGGCAAGGTCTCTTAGTTCTTTTTCCTCAAGGCTAATGCTGTACCAGTTTTAGCCACAACTCCACTTAGTTTTTGGGTGGATAAGTGGAGAGAAGAATCTTACAGTTTTTTTGTTTCTGTTTTTTTGCTTGCAAAGGCTTTGAATCACCTTCTCCCTGGCTAGTAGAATGACAGTTATGACCCTCCAGCGGCTGGCTAGTGATTTTTTGAAAATTGGACTTTCTTCCAAATCACGTAACTGGTTCCTAGCAAAGTTTTGAAGCCTGACTTAAATGTGACAGATTTTTGTCACTTGGAGACACTCTGTGCTGAACGTTAGAAATCTACCAGCTGAGTCACAGTGGCACTTCCAGTTTCTGTTTATGTGGTGCTGAGGAATGGAATCCAGGGTTTCATACATGCTAGGCAAGCTATATTTTCAGCCCAAGGTTTTATGTTTTGTTTTTTCAGTGTTGTTGCTTCTAAGGTACTGTATGATGTTCTTTCATTTTCTTTGCTTTTTACCTCTTTTCTTCTTTTTCCCTTTAGTTTTATTCTCTGTAGTTACTGTGTTGAATTCGGGTACCCTGTGTCTTGTACATAGGTTTATGTGATTTGGGGAATGGAGAGGGTATAATAAAATGGTAAAAAAAAAAACAAAGGAAAAAGGGTGAACCAATTGAACAGTGATACTTGGAAGACACTAAACGGAAATGAACTGAACAATCTGGGTGGAGAGGGGGCTGAGGGTAGGAAAACAGAGAAAAAGGAGGGAGGGGATAACAATTTTCTTAAGAAATGTGTTCATTACTTATGTAACCGTATGCCAACTATATATTGACTAAACAAAAAAATTAACAAAAAATAATTTAGCCGGGTATGGTGGCTCACACTTGTAAATGTAGCTACTCAAGAGGCTGGGATCCAAGGATAGCAGTTCAAAGTCAGCCTGGGCACTGAAGTCCATGTGACAAGACCCAGGTGCAGAATTGCAGTCCCATGACTTGAATGATGAATGATACTAGCCAGGCTCTGTGCGCTCACACTTGGAATCTTATCTACACAAAATCAGGTTTGAATCCAGCCCAAACAAATTGCATGATATTCTGATTTACAGTTCATTACCAAAAATCTGGAAGTGGAGCTGTGGATCAAGTGGTAGAACACTAGCCTGAAGCAAAGAAAAAAACATTTAAGGACAGTTCCCAGGCCCTGGGTTCAAGTCCCAGGACTTGCATAAAACAAACAAAATGTGACGCTGAGTCCTCCATCATTTGGTGTTATAGTTCAATATTCTTGATATGCGTCTTAGAAATTAAGTCCCTAGCAAATACTCTCCCCTGAAATTCTGCTTCATAGCTGATTCATAGAATTTCAGCATCATTACTATCACCTTCCCATTAGCATAGCAGTCTACTACTGAAAATTTGAAGAAAACTTTTGAGTAATCCTAATAAATCTGTGTATCATCTGCACACACATCAAATCAGCAGCAGCTATGATCTACTATTATCTAAATGTATTTAATCCCTTCTTGAGTTAATGAGCCTTAAAGAGTAAAACATATGAAATAGTTATGAAACTAACAGTCACCATTCTTCTACCTAATATTGTAATATAAGTTTATAAATGCAAGGACTATTCTGAAGTGTGCAGAAGATAGCTTCTAATTATAATATTCTCATGAAGTATAGTTTTAAGAAACATGTTGCTTGCTTTGGGAAAGCAAAGGCAAGGAAAAATGATATAAGTAAGTTCCCTATTTATCAGAAGGAAAATACTATTGGGTTTAGATCAACTTTCATTCAATCCGTGCTTATGAAACAAATATTTGCAATTCCTGAGGCCAATCACTTCATTGTGATGCACAATCAGCCAGCTTAGATCAATCTTCCAAAAAAGGAAAGGAACAAATGAGAAGCAATTAAGGTTTCCAAAATGAACCAGGTGGTGGTGGCAGCTCACACTTGTAATTCTATCTACTCAAGGCCTGAAATCCAAGGATCTGGATTAAGTCTGTCTGGGATGAAAATATTCCTGTCTGAAACATCATCTCTGTTATCACAGCCCAGCTGATACACTCTGCCCAACTGGTTCCAAACACCAAAGTCCATCTCCTATCTGAAATACTAGCAAACGTACTCACACATTATTTCCTCTTTGGGAGATAGTTGAAACATGTACCAGAAACATTTCCCTGGCTTCAGAGTGGAAGTGGAAATATATACTCACTAGAAGCCCATCTAGTAAATTACAGTCAATCATCTTTCCTCACATCTTGTTAGTTAAATTGAACAATGAGTGTTTGGATCAGAAGCGATGTGTATGAGCATACAGGTTGTAAAAGTACTGCAATGCTCGCTACTCAAGATAAGCTAAGACCTGAGGATTCCAGTTCAAAATCAGATATGTAATAAATTCCATAAAATTTTTACCTCTAATTAACCAATAAAAAACAGAGCGTTGAATTGTGCTTAAAATGCCACAGGCCTAAGCTTTGCATAAAGTGCTAAGGGGTAGCATTCAGGATGCCCACTCTCTCCACTCCTTTTTAACATAGTACTAGAATTCCTAGGGAGTGCAATAAGATAAGAAGCAAGCATACAGTGAGAGGAACGAGGGAATAATCAGGAAAGAAACTCCTTCCACAATAGCCTCAAAGAAAATAAAGTACCTAGGAATTAGCTTAACTAAGAATGTAAAGGACCGTTTAGATGAAAACTTTAAAACCATAAAAAAGGCAATTAAAGCAGAACTAAGGAAATAGAAAAACCTCCCATGCTCCTGGATTGGAAGAATCATCATTGTGAAAATGACAATTTTGCCAAGGGCTATCTACATATTCAGTGTAATACCAATCAACATTCCAATGTCATTCTTTAAAGAAATAGAAGAGGCAATTCAAAATTTCATATGGAATAATAAAAGACCCCTTATACCAAAAACACTTCTTAGCAGAAAGAACAGCGCTGGAGGAATATCAATTCCAAACTTATGGATCAATTACAGAGCTATAATTCTCAAAACAGCTTGGTACTGGCACAAGAACAGGCCTGAAGTCCAATGGAGTAGAACTGCGGACCCAGATATTAAACCACAGACCTATGGCCACCTAATCTTTGACCAGGGAGCCAAAAAAAATAGAATGGAAGAAAGATAGCCTCTTCAACAAGTTGTGCTGGCATAACTGGTCAAACAACTGCAGAAAACTAAAGTTGGATCCTTCTTTGTCACCTTGCACTAGAATTAACTCCAAATGGATCAAAGACCTGGAGGTAAAAGCTGACACACTGAAAAGTTTACAGGAAGGAATAGGAGATACACTAGGCCTCCTTGGCACAGGTCGAAACTTTCTTAATAAGGACCAAGAATCACAACAAATCAGAGAAAGGCTGGATAAGTGGGACTGCATTAAACTGCAGAGCTTTTGTATGGCAACGGATATAGCTAGTAAACTAATCAGGAAGCCTACAGAGTGGGAGAAGATCTTCACCAACCAAACAACGGACAAAGGCCTCATATCTAAAATATAGCAACAACTCAAAAAATTGAATCACTCCAAAACTAACCTCCAAAGTAACACCCATCCCATTAAAAATGGGCCAAAGACTTAAAGAGAGTCTTCTCTGAAGAAGAAACAAAAATGGCCTATAGACACATGAAGAAATGCTCAACATCTCTGGTCATAAAAGAAATGCAAATCAAAACAACTCTAAGATTCCACCTCACTCCAGTTAGAATGGCCAGGATCAGGAAAACGAATGACAACAGATGCTAGAGGGGATGTGGCCAGGAGGGATCACTACTACACTGTTGGTGGGAGTGCAAACTCGTTCAACCACTATGGAAAGCAGTGTGGCAGTGCCTCAAAAGGCTAAACATAGAACTCCCCTATGACCCAGCAATTCCACTACTTGGCATTTACCCAACAATCCAGAAACAAGGGCATACTAAACCCACTAGCACAACAATGTTCATTGCAGTACTATTCACCATAGCAAAGATATGGAACCAACCTAGATGTCCCTCAGTTCATGAGTGGATCAACAAGTTGTGGTATTCGTACACAATGGAATTCTATGCTGCTGTCAGAAAGAATGACATCGCCCCATTTGTTAGGAAATGGAAAGACTTAGAACAAATCATATTAAGTGAAGTAAGCCAGACTCAAAGGAACTTAGGCTCAATGGTTTCCCTCATTCGTCATAATCAGTAGAAATCTTGGGCTCTACTAGCAGAGATTTGCAATAGAGCAAAATCTTGATACATAAGGACATATAATGTGAAGTTGATTAAAAGGACCTCCAGAATAGTGAAACAAAAGCCATATAATGAATGATTGTTGTCCTTAATGTACTATGTTGTCTTGCATCTCCTTTGCTGTCCCTTGTTATCTCATATTGGTATAGTATCTCACTTTGTTATCTGATATATTGAATTTATTTGTATTTGGATATTTCAAATTTGAGAGGGAAGGGGGGTGTGGGGAGGGAGGGAAACGGGTACCAAGACATGTGAAAGGGTATCAATGTATGTGAATTAATGCACCTTCTATCTGGCAAATATCATGTAACCCTTTTACTAATTACAATAAAAAAGAAAAAAAAAGAAAATATAGAGGTGGCACTGTGGCTCAAGTGGCAGAGGGCTAGACTTGAGAAAACCCGAGGACAGTGCTCCGGCCCTGAATTCAAGCCCCAAGACTGGCAGAAAGATAAAAGAAAATAAAAATGCTTTTTACGAGCTAATTCACTCACAGCATTTGCTTCTGAAATCTTCGCTTCTGCATCTTGTGAAAAACCCCTTTCCCTCAACGTAGACAAGAAAAACAGATCCATCCCATGGTCCACTGTGAGGCCACTGGTTGGGTTAAGAGCTAGTCGTGCAGCAACACATAAGTTTTATTCTAATACTTTCCAAACTTTGTACTCAAATATGCTACCTACTTACCAACTTAGGTCAGTTATCCTTATGCTATACCTTTTCTTGATTACTACAATATTCTTACACTCCTACGTTAATCCTCTTGTACATCCTCTGACCTCTCTCATTCTTTTTTTCTATCTCTGGACCTCTGCTCGTCTTCCAACCCTTATACTGCACGGATCTACACTTGATGGCTGTTGAGCAGTATTGTATATGTAGGTGGTTAATTATTCTCTAGGCTCAGAGGCACTTAAAGTCAATAGAGATTGGATTGAGAGGCTTATTGTTTTGGGTATAAATCGCTTATCAGTGGTTGTGTTAGACTGTTCTGTAAGTGCACAAAAAGAAAGAGTGATAATACCAATCAAAACTTGTGAACATCTAGTGTCTGCCAGCTACAGAGGTCTAGGTTGGTTATATCTGAAAAACTGTAATCACAATTAGTAGTAATCTTGCTCCCATTTTCAAATGGGAAGAACAAGAAACTCAAGAAAAATGTCAAATCAAGAAACAACATTCCCCACCCAATGTAAACAGACAATGGAACAGTCACTGGCATACCTATAGGAGAGTCTTCCAAGTGCTACACAAATGCAATTGATAAACATCATTAATGGAAAATGTGAAAATATAAAGAAAGAGATAATGGAGGAAGCAATAGCTGAACAGGAGGAAAGCAAAAACAAGGTGATAAGTGAAAAAGAAGAAGCCATAAAGGAGGCCATAATAAAGGTTTTTCAAAGAAAGATGGATGAATTCATAGAATCCCCAAATAAAAACGTGACCAAACTCCAGCAAATGTCCAAAGAAAGTAAAGCTACTGAGATAACCACTCAAAAGGAAATCAAGGAGATAAAGAAATCCATACATGATCTAAAACAAGAGACGCAAGGCATAAAAAGTGAGCAATTAGAAGCAAGGGAGATGAAAAATAAAGTAGATAGCTTTGATAGCAGCTTAGACAATGCAGAGGAGAGAATTTCCGTGGCTGAACATAATTTAGGTATTATAAAGAACAGAAAATGAGTCAATCCAAAACTAGGAAATATGAGAGAGCGCTTCAGGAGGTCCAAGATACAATTAGGAAGCCTAATTTAAGGCTAGTTGGTATTGAGGAGGGCGTGGAGAAAGAGGTCAATGGTATTGGAAATATACTTCAGGGAATCATCTCAGAGAATTTACCAAATATCCAGAAGGGCAGGCCCATCCACATACGAGAAGCTTTTAGAACCCCAAACAGACCTGACCAGAAAAGAACATCCCACCGCCACATTGTGATCCGAACTGGATCAATAGAAACGAAAGGAAAGATCCTAAAGGCAGCCAGGGAAAAGGGATCAGTAACCTATAAAGGCAAACCAATCAGAATAACCCCAGATTTCTCAGCAGAGACCATGCAAGCACGAAGTGACTGGAAGCATATATGTCATGCCCTTAAATCAAATAACTACCAACCAAGAATACTGTAGCCAGCTAAGCTCTCATTCAAACTGAGGGAACAATAAAACATTCCCTTCCAGGGAAAAGCTGCAACAGTATGCCGAAACAAAACCAACACTACAGAGAATTCTCAAGGAGGCTCTATACATACAAAACCAAAATAAATGCATTATAGGGAAAGAAATGGCACCTAAACAGCATGCCATTTAAGGACCACAAGAACTGTCAAGACACAGGCCCTACTAAAAGCTTTTAAAAATGGTAGGAACTAATAAATATCTCTCAATCCTAACTCTCAATATCAATGGACTTAACTCTGCAATTAAACGGCATAGGCTGTCTACTTGGATCAAAAAGCAAGAGCCATCGTTCTGCTGTCTTCAAGAGACACATCTTACCCAAAAACAATCATCTTTTGAAAGTGAGAGGTTGGAATAAACTCTGTCAAGCTAACTGCCCCATAAACAGGCTGGAGTTGCCATCCTCATATCAGATACAATAGACTTCAAACTAAAATTAGTAAGAAAAGACAAAGAAGGTTACAACATACTACTAAAGGAATCTTTCCTCCAGGAAGACATAACGATCCTAAATATTTACACACCCAATCCCAGAGCTCCAAACTTCATCAAGCAAACTTTACTTACACTGAAACCATACATAGATCGAAATACAGTGATTGTTGGTGAGTTTAACACACGACCCTCACCTATGGACAGATCAACAAGGCAAAAACTCAAAAGAGAAACCTTAGAACTGAGCAACTATATAGACCAACTAGATCTAACAGACATCTGCAGAATATTCCACCCAGTAACACCACAACATACGTTTTTCTCAGCAGCACATGGAACATTTTCCAAAATAGACCACATCTTAGGCCATAAAGCAAACCTGGACGGATTCAGAAACACTGAAATTATTCCATGCACACTCTCAGACCATAAAGGCATCAAATTGGAACTGAACACACATCTCCACTAAAGAAAACCCTGTAACTCATGGAGACTGAATAACACATTGTTGACTCAAAAACAATGGGTAATCGAAGAGATCAGAACAGATATCCAACTGTTTATGAAATTTAACATTAAGGAGCACACACATATCAACTCCTTAGGGACACAACAAAGGCAGTACTCTGAGGAAAATTTATAGCGCTGAGTGCCTACAACAGCAAGTTGGAAAAATGGCAAACCAACTAGTTAATGTCTCACCTTAACCTCCTGGAAAAAGAGCAACAAACCAACCCTAAACCCATTAGGAGAAAGCAAATTATTAAAATCAAAGCAGAATTAAATTATTTGGAATAAAAAAAACTATAGAAAGAATCAACAAAACAAGGAGTTGGTTCTTTGAAAGAATTAACAAAATTGACAAGCCCTTAGCAAATCTTACCGAAATAAACAAAATCGCAAATGAAAATGGTAATATCACGACAGAAATTACCAAGATCCAGAATATCATGGGGGAATACTTCTCAAACCTTTATGCCAACAAATTTGAGAATCTAGAAGAAATGGGTTAATTCCTAGACAATATTAACATACCCACACTGAACCAAGAAGAGCTAACCCAACTCAACAGGCCTATTTCAAGCTCTGAAATAGAAATGGAAATTAGACAACTTCCACTTAAAAAGAGCCCAGGGCCAGATGGATTCACAGCTGAATTCTATAAGGTCTTCAAAGCAGAGCTCACACCAATACTCCTCAAGCTCTTCAACGAAATTGAAAATGAAGGTTCTTTACCAAATTCATTCTGTGAAGCCAGTATATCCCTCATCCCCAAACCAGACAGAGATTCATCAAAGAAAGAGATCTATAGACCCATTTCTTTGATGAATATCGATGCAAAACTTCTCAACAAAATACTGGCCAACCTTCTACAACAACTCATCAAAAAAATTATACACTATGATCAAACTGGATTCATCACAGGGAGGCTGGTTCAACATACACAAATCAATTAATATAATTCAACACATCAACAGGAGCAGGGATAAAATCACATGATTGTCTCAATATATGCAGAAAAGGCATTTGACAAGATCCAAAACCCCTTCATGTTAAAAGATGTGGAGAAACTAGTAATCCATGGAACATTTCTCAATGTGATAAAGGCTGTGTATGAGAAACCCACTGCTAGTATTATACTTAATGGTGAAAATCTAAAGCCATTCCCTCTAAAATCAGGAATGAGACAAGGATGCCCACTCTCTCCACTCCTTTTTAACATAGTACTAGAATTCCTAGGCAGTGCAATAAGGCAAGAAGCAGCATAAAGGGGATCCAAGTAGGGAAAGAGGAAATAAAACTATCCCTCTTTGCAGATGACATGATTCTGTATTTAAAGAATCCTATAGACTCTACTCCCAAGCTCCTTGAGCTGATTCAAAGCTTTGGAAGGGTAGCAGGCCATAAAATCAACCCTCACAAATCAACTGCCTTACTTTATGCCAACACTGAGAGGAACGAGGCAAACCAATCAGAATAACCCCAGATTTCTCAGCAGAGACCATGCAAGCACGAAGTGACTGGAAGCATATATGTCATGCTCTTAAATCAAATAACTACCAACCAAGAATACTGTAGCCAGCTAAGCTCTCATTCATAACTGAGGAAACTATAAAAACATTCCATTCCAGGGAAAAGCTGCAACAATATGTCGAAACAAAACCAATGCCGGGGCCAACCGGCAGCAAACCAGGGTTCTCAGATTGGGATTCCTGAAATAGGGGGCAAGGACTAGGACAAAATAGAAGAGAGACAAACAGATGGGGTTCAGGAGGGCTACAGCCCAGATCAGGAGCCACAGCTTAAGAAGCCTGTAGCCCAAGACCGTAGCCCAGTTTATTTCCAGTTCTCAATCTTAAATACACTTCTTTAAACTAGGGAACTGCCAGGGGCTACATTCATACAAACAGTATCAAGTCTGAAATAGGTTGAATGAGAAGCTATCAAGTCCCAAACAGGTTAAATGAGAAGCTATTGACAAAGCCCAAAATCATGATAAGAGCTTACTTCCTTATGTACTCAATTGTGCGGGTCCAAGGTCACTGACCCCACAGTCACGGTCACTGACCCCACAGTCAGTCCCCAACATCTCCCCTGTCTTTATTTTAAAAGAAACACAAGTGCAATTTTTTACTTTTTTCTATACCCCTAATTTATCCTGTCACATTTTCCAAAAATGACTTTGGTCCCTTGGTCTAACGGGGATTGATGGGGGGAGATTCAACTTCTGTGACTTCTTCAAGCTGACTCAGGGGTGTTGTCTCTGTGCTTGACCAGGGACCTTAAGAAGCCTAGCCTGTTTTATCAAGGGGTTGCAAGGATTAGATATTAGGAACAATAATTTACTCCAAACTAGAGATCATATTTGACATTTAACAACTGCACAAACCATCTTTGGCTACAATAGTGTAGCTTACATAGCACCCATTTACAAAGGCTTTTTCTTGATTGTCTGAGGAACTAAATTTCTGCAACCTTAACAATGCTTCAGTTGTCAGATCTAAACAGATTAATAGAGACACAAGCCTCAGATCCACAATCTTTCCTGAATTTGTGGCTGGAGTCAAATCAAACTTTACTCAGTTAGGACTTTAAACTACCCACTATCACAGATGATTGACAAGTTCCTGCCCAGTTATGGAAGGCACAGGCATTAGTAAGGCATGCTTACAAACTATTCTATGACCTCCCGGCTCTGATTAATATTGAATGGCCAAGCACGAGTGACTCTAGGATCTGACACCATCTCTGCCATCCATGCAGTGACTTTCTGCATCTGGATGCTTCGTTGTCCCAGTAGTGTCTCTCCACACAGGGATAGACATCCCATTGACATTTCACTTGCTTGGTTGCTGGACTTGAACTCAGGGCCTGGGCACTGTCCCTCAGCTCTCCAGCTCAAGGCTAGCACTCTGCCACTTTGAGCTCCAAAGCAACTCTGCCTCAATTAGCACTCTGCTGCCAGATTTGACACCACAGTCTCACAGGGACTTTGCTTTGCCCGGGGTTGGCTCAGAACTGCAGTTTTCAGATCAGTGAGTCCTACAAAAGGCCACATTACTCCAATTAAAGCAACAAGGTGGTCAACACAGAAATAGTCTCTAAGCATGAGCTTACCTAGAACCTGGTAAAAGCCAAAGTTACATTTGAATAAGGATTGCTGTTCTTCTCCATGGGCAGCTGGAAGTTACTTTGGTAGTCCTGATTTTACTTTTTTCTTTCTTAAAACATTTAAGACAACTTCACTTTCAAATATTATTCAGAAACCCATTTCTAATGTTCTTTAAAACGTTTACACTTTTTAACTTAAACACTCAACATTTTAGTCTTCATTTGCATTTGAAAAACCTTTAAGGGCTCAAGGCACTCCCTTTTCTCCAGGTCTCCTTGGGCTCAAGGAACACCCTTTGCCTTCAGGCCTCCTTTTAGAAGAGGCATTTTTTTTTGCAGTTTAGATTACTGTCTAAAACTCCAACAACAGTTTAAACTCAAATAACAGTTTTTCCCTAACGCAAGAACTAGACATCAGTGCACCAAAAGTCTAAGTCTGGACTTAGTTTCCTTCCTTTTTTAAAATATACCCAATTGCATGGAGATAAAGCTTTAAACATTTCTTTAAAATACTAATCACATTATCCACATTTTACCATCATATTTCTAGTATCAGTTTGCAAGAAAAGACAGACAGGCAAAGTTTCTGACGTTAATGAACAATTTTACATTTAAATCTAATACATGTTTCCAAACTTTAACTTAAAGTAATAAATCCCAAATTCCCTAACACCTCTGTGCTAAACAGGATACAATGTTTACAATGTAAACAGCTGTATGCCTTGCAATAAAATGCAGATTTAAGGATCTAGAAAAATATTTACCAGTTTTTCTCTAAGACAGCACAGTAATTCTTTGAGACATTGTAAAACATTCAAACCTAATATTTTTGTTGAAGTTTTAAGCTTAGATTTACCCAATTGTCTTTGTGTTTAAGTATAAATTTATCCATTGTTTTATACAGCATGCTGACAATTTAACCTTGAACATGTTCACTCACTCATTCACACACATTCATACTCAAAGATCATAAAGCGCGCAAAATTAATATCGGCCGTTCAATTTCCGGAAGTTTGTGTCAAGAGAGTTTTGCCAATTTTACTCTTACAGGTGAGAACCAGGTTCAAAACAAAACTTTTTGCAAGGCAACTTAGCTGGAATTTATTTTTCCAGGGCTTGTTACAACTGCAGACATGGGGGAGCGGCCATGCTAGGCCCAGAGATGTTCAAATAAATAACAAGGATGTGTGCTTGAGTACGCACAGAAAAACCATAAGGATCCATACTTAGAAATGGTACCAATTTTAAAGACAAAACTGGACAAGGAAAAATATGTAACACGAACAGGACAGAGAAACGGAGACTTTTAAATAATCAGACATTGACATATAACAAGAAAATTGGACTCAATCAGATACACTTAACACACACAAAAAATATGAGCTCAAATGAATGTTTTCACCAAACAGTTATTTTTAGATTTAGACATGTCTTGCTGGTGGGACTCTCAGGTATGCCTTGTTATCGACAAGAAACTCAGAAGGGGAGGGGGGGGGTCAAGGCGTCCCTTGACCACCCAGGCCTCTGTTTTAGGCCCACAGTGCACCTTTTCAAACAAACAAACAAACAAACAAAAATAAAATAAAATAAAATAAAATAAAACGCAGACATACAGGGGGGTCGGCCGACTTCTACTTACCTCTGGAGGCCTTTGCTTTTCACCTGGGCATCTTTTACAAAAAAGGTTATTAAGAAGAGGGATGGTAAAGACAAAATAATGTCACATATTAAATTGTGTAGAGTCAATGAATATGTTAAAAGGTCCCTACATAATAGTAAAAGGAGGAGAAACACAGCTCATATGAATGTGTGGAACAAGTGGATCAGTAGCAGTCCCAATTGACATGCACAAATAACTCAGGTCCTTCCCACATCACAGGATGCACCACTGGAGGGTTGGGGGTGTAGGCCCAGTGAGTCGGTGCTTGGATGGCCACTGTCACTCTCCACGATCCGAACGCAGCGTTCAGGCAGCCAGCGGGCGTCATTTTCTCCTTGTGAAAAAACACATACATGCCCTCGACCCCAGGTTAGAATAGGATCGGGTCCATGCCAAGCACCAGTTAGGGGATCCTTCCACTTTACTAAGGCAAAAGCACGCTGCTCTCTTTTCTCCCAGAATCGCTGAGCAGCAGATAAATTATCTGAATCCAAATTCAAAAAATTTAAAACAAATAAGGCGTGATTAAGTATATTCACAGGGGTAGCGGGATACGACTCTCCTTTCTGTATTCTAGCAATTTGATGTTTTAATAATCCACTAGCTCTCTCCACGATACCCTAATCCTTGTCTCTGTGAGTGAGACTGGGGTTGGAGAGGCTCTGGCCCTCCCTGTGCTGCTTGGGGTGGCACAGAAGAGGACAGAGACTGATTTTGGGGGGTTCTTAGAAGATGTACTTGTGGCTGAGAAGAGGGAGGGACTGCCCCACAGTTTTGTGGGGTCAGAGGCTGGCCCCTTCTCCAGTTTCCCGAAAACGGGTGGCCATTGCGATTTGTTGCTGATTTGCAATCTTTAGCCCAGTGCTTCCCTTTACCACAGCGTGGACATGTGCCAGGTGATGTTTCTTTCTCTAACTTGGCCTGGCGTGGGCATTGTGCCATCCAGTGTCCTATTTGTCCACAAGAGAAGCAACACCCTGGGGGTCTAGCAGACGGAGAATGACGCTGGCCTCTATATTTTATAAATTTAGAAACAAACTTTCCTTGAGGAGCGGAGGCTAAAGTAAGGCCTTGTACATGGGAGGGTCCAATATCAGCACACCGTGAAATAAAGTCCGTGATTCCTTCCTTATTCCTATGGGGTCTGATAGCCGCCTGACAGGCGGCGTTGGCATTTTCATAGGCTATGTGTCTAACTATAATCTTCCTTGCATTCTCATCTTGTACTAGGCAGTCTGCAGTCTCCATTAATCGAGACAAAAATTCTAGATAAGGTTCATTCGGTCCCTGTTTAACTTCTACTAGATTTTTTGTACGATTGGAATTGCGTAACCTTTTCCAAGCCTCTCTCGCTGCAGCATTTATTTGCAAATAGGCCTCCTTTGCATAACCCAATTGATCTTCGGTGTTTTTATAGGTTCCCTCTCCTAACAACTGATCAACAGTGTAAGGCAGGTTCTTAGACCAATTTGTTTCAATTTTAGCCCGACACTGTGCAGTGAACTCTGTCTCCCATAATAAGTACTCTCCTGCACTAAGGCATGCTCTGGCAAGCCGCCTCCAGTCATTTGGGCATGCAATACCAGCACACGCGGCCTCCAATATTACTTGAGTAAAAGGGGCAGTTGGCCCATATTGGGAGCAGGCACTCTTTAAATTCTGTAACAGTTTAACAGGAACAGGTTGATGGTATACTTTTTCATCATGATCAACTAAACTAGGGAAGCATCGAGGCCCTGAAATATCTTCCCTCTCTCTAGCAGCCTGAGTCAGGTTTAATTGCAATGCACTGTGCCTGGTTGTAGTGCCTGTTAAAAGGGACTTGTTGCTAGGGCCTTTAGGCTTGCCTAAAGGTTGAAAAAGGGATTGAGGCCGTAATGCTGCAGCCGGTGGCGGTGGGTGTGAGGGGTAAGTTTTAGAATCAGAAACCATAGTGGCCTGAGGGTCATCTTTCTTTCCTACTTCTGGGGGGGCTCTCTGCTCCATCCCCATTTTCGATAGAAAATGTAGCATTTCTTCTAACTTCTTCTCTATCGTAGCCACCCGGCCCTCCATTGACTCATCATAACTTTCCTCCTTGATATTCAAACCTGAATTCTGATACTCAATATCTACTGGTTGTTGTTCCCTTTTCAAGATCTCACTTAGACTCTCTTGGGCTGCGGCATATGGCTCAGCCTCAGGGTTTTCAGAAGGGTCCTTTAATTCATAAAGTTCCCTTAATTCAAGATTAAGTTCAGCATTCTCATGTTGAGGATCTATGCATTCACTTACTAAATTCCATACATCAATAGCCTCTACTGGGGTCTTTTCGGGGCCATATACATTATAATAATCTTGAATTCTTTTTCCTATCCGCTGCCAGGTTTTTTGGAATTCCTCCTCTATAACCCTCGGGCATGCCTCCTCGACAAACTGTAGGAATCTCTGAAGCACCCCTTTTTCCACCCACGTTCCGTGGGCTTCAAGTAGGCCTGTTAAGATCGGTAGAAAAAACCTATGGCTATTAACTTGACCCATAATTTTTACTCCTGACTACACACTCTCTTAAGATCCTCTCTTAATAGTCCTACGATGTGTTACTCACCACAGGGAGGGGTCCTTCACCTTCTTCCCAGATGTTCAGGGTCCCTGTTCGGGCGCCAGATGCCGGGGCCAACCGGCAGCAAACCAGGGTTCGCAGATTGGGATTCCTGAAATAGGGGGCAAGGACTAGGACAAAATAGAAGAGAGACAAAGAGATGGGGTTCAGGAGGGCTACAGCCCAGATCAGGAGCCACAGCTTAAGAAGCCTGTAGCCCAAGACCGTAGCCCAGTTTATTTCCAGTTCTCAATCTGAAATACACTTCTTTAAACTAGGGAACTGCCAGGGGCTACATTCGTAGAAACAGTATGAAGTCTGAAATAGGTTGAATGAGAAGCTATCAAGTCCCAAACAGGTTAAATGAGAAGCTATTGACACAGCCCAAAATCATGATAAGAGCTTACTTCCTTATGTACTCAATTGTGCGGGTCCAAGGTCACAGACCCCACAGTCACCGTCACTAACCCCACAGTCAGTCCCCAACAAACCAACACTACAGAGAATTCTCAAAGATGCTCTATACATAGAAAACCAAATAAATGCAATATAGGGAAAGAAATGGCACCTAAACAGCATACCATCTAAGGACCACAAGAACTGTCAAGACACACAGGCCCTATTAAAAGCTTTTAAAAATGGTAGGAACTAATAAATATCTCTCAATCCTATCTCTCAATATCAATGGACTTAACTCTCCAATTAAACGGCATAGGCTGTCTAGTTGGATCAAAAAGCAAGAGAAATCGTTCTGCTGTCTTCAAGAGACACATCTTACCCCCAAACAATCATCTTTTGAAAGTGAGAGGTTGGAATAAACTCTATCAAGCTAACTGCCCCCATAAACAGGCTGGAGTTGCCATCCTCATAACAGATAAAATAGACTTCAAACTAAAATTAGTAAGAAAAGACAAAGAAGGTTACTACATACTACTAAAGGGATCTTTCCTCCAGGAAGACATAACGATCCTAAATATTTACACACCCTTTTGAAGATTCTCAAAAGATTGAAGATTCTGCCAGTGTTAGTTAGATTCCGGCATTGATATTAAATAATGCAATGAGTAGGGATTTATATTTGAAATATCACTGTTGACAAAATCTAACACACATTTGCTTAGTATTTGCTTTTGATTTCCCAAGAAGTACAGCTAACACTTGTGGCATATATCGACTGGGAGAAATGATTCAGAATATGTGACTCATTTGAACAGGAGTCAGTGAAAGATACAGAAGCAGGATACCCATATTGTGATAATTTGTAACTTTTTCATATTTTGTGTTTGTTATTAATTCCATTTGTAGTGTACATTTCTAGGTAAAAACTTTTAAAATATTTCCAAACAATTTGTTATTTCAACAGCAAAAAAAGACATTTATATGCCTGATAAAATTCACAGAATCCAAATTTTTCCATATTATTTTTTGTTTTTTGGTTTTTGTTTTGGTGGGTCATAGATCTTGATCTCAGCCTGGGCACTATCCCTAAGCTCTTCAGCTCCAGGCTACCACCTTACCCTGGAGCCAAGCCCCACTTCCCATTTTCTAAAAATAAATTGGAGATAAGAGTCTCAGGTCTTTTTGTGCCAGGATGGCTTTAAACCTTGATCCTCAGATCTCAGCCTCCTGAGTAACTAGGATTATAGAAGTGAGCCACCACCCCATCATGCTCAGGTTTCTGGTTTTTTTAAAACAAGCCCTTTGGCTGGAACTCGGTCTGAGCACTGTCCTTCAGCTTTCCTCAAGCCTAGTGATTTCTACTTGAGCCACAGCACTACTTCTGTTTTTTTCTGTGTATGTGGTACTGCGGAATTGAACCTTCGTCTTCATACAAGCACTCTACAACTATACCAAACTCCCAGCCCCTCCACATTAGTTTTCATGATAGATCTTTCCATGCATCCAGGATGGCTTGAAATCCTTCTTGAGTTTCCCAAGATCAGGGAGTATAGGTGTGTCCCATCCTGTGTTGCTACATAACCATTGTTTAGGGTACAGTTCTCTCTCATTCTACCCATCTAGAGCAATTTTCATCTTCCATGTATAATCATTAAACGTTCAGCTCCTGTTCCTCTCTACTCCATTCTCTGGAACCATCGTGCTTTTTGGCTCTAAGGGTTTGTTGATCCTAGGAAGCTCTGGAAGGGAAAACATACCCTAGCTCTTCCTTTATGACTGCTGTATTTTTAGTTTACTGTAATCAAGATTCATCTGTAAAATATAGTAAAATGTTCTTCCTTTTCAATGCATTGTTTTGCATATTTCTATCTTTGGATTATTATTAATAGTTGTGAATGGATTCTCCACATATTTGTTCTAGTCTCTGCTTTCTCTTCCGTTAGGTACAAATCTAGAAATAGAAGTGTTGGACCATATTTCTATGTAATTCTATATTTAGTACTGTTTTAGCACTCTCCACGCAATTTTTGATTGTTTTATATTCCTTGCAGAACTATTCCAAAGTTCTACTTCTTCTCACTACCTTCCCAGTAATAGTTAGACTTTGAAAGTTGTTTTTTGTATGCGTGTGTGTGTGTGTGTTTGTGTGTGTGTATGTGGATCTTTTTGTTTAAAACTATATTTATATTAATATATTTAAAGTAATGATTTCATTGTAATTTTAATTTTTCTCATGACTGTTAATATTGAACTTCTTTCTACATTTTGAACTACTATTTCTAGATATTCTTTTTAGAAAATCCTCTCCAATCTCCAATTTTTTTCCATTTTTTTGTGGGGTAGTGGGGAAAGTCATGGGGCTTGGACCTTGGGCCGTGAGCTCTTTAGTTTAAGGCTATTGTCCTACCCTGAGTATTGCCCCTCAGTGCTTCTGCTCACAGCTCCCTACCCCTCTTCCCATTATATACAGAACAAAGGTCATCCTCAGTCTTTTTGAAAAAGTAAAACATACAGTAAATTTGTAGTATGAAACAGCAAGAAATAAATTTCTTGCCAGGTGCAGTGACTTCTACCTGTAATCATATCTACTCAGATATCAGGCTGATATCTAAAGATTTGGTTCAAAGCCAGCCTGGGCATTAGAAAGTCTATGAGACTCTCATCTACAGTTAACCACTAGAATATGGGAAATGGCACTGTGGCTGCATAGGTAGGGTGATAGCCTTGAGTTGAAGAGCTCAGGAACAGTGCCCAAGCCCAGAGTTCAAGCCTTACAAATCCCCCAGCCAAAAAAAAGAAAAAAAAGTTTCTTCCCCAAGTGATTATTATGCCAGACATAGAACATGAACATTCTGGGTGTATTTCACAGTATTATTACTTGATACCCTAAGATTTTGCAATATTCTCACAGTACCAGCATATATCATCATATAATGTAGTTCCTTTTCAATGGAATAATTCCATTTATAACCTAAATCTACTCCCCCGACTTATTTTTGTCGATACCACAATTGCTCTACCATGATATGCCACAAGCCATTAATCATTTTATGGTGGGTAATTGGAAAGGAGTCTCATGGAATTTTGTGCCAGGCTGGCTTTGAACCATGGTCCTCAGATCTCAGTCTCCTGAGTAGCTAGGATGACAGGCGTGAGCCCCCAACACGTGGCTTGCCTTTTTATTTTTTGTGGGTCTTGGGACTTGAACTCTGGGCCTAGGCACCATCCCTAAGCTTTTCAGGTCAATATTTCATGTAAGTCTAAAGATTTAAGTAAAGGAATACAATTCCAACAAAAAAAGAATAAAATTCCAGACATGGTGTGTTTATAACTCAGTGCTAATTACTTGATGAAAATGTGCCATTCCAGAAGCTGGTGTCATTTGATGATGTAGCTGTGGATTTCAGCTGGGAGGAGTGGCAGCATCTGGACAATGCTCAGAGGACCCTGTAGAGAGATGTAATGCTGGAGACCTACAGCAACCTGGTGTCCTTAGGTGAGCAAAAGTCAAATTCACTTGCAAGGCCAAGTGCCTTGTTATTTTGCAGATACGTGAATGTTTATCAAACTTTCAATACTATTTAAATGAAAGATTCCAGGCCCTGAGAAGTATCATTACTTTCTAAAGAAAACCTAAGGTAATTTTGTACTCATTCTTCAGGATAACTTCAGGATACTTTGACAACAGTTCTAAATTATGTTTCCTCTAATGGAGACGACATTCCAAACTTACACAGTAATTGTAAGTGGATAAACCATCCAGAATAGAATATATATCATTATTGGAAATAGGATCTACAAATCACTAAACAGTGAGTTTATAATGGAAACCCGGCACTAGGTGCAATGTTTCATGCCTGTAATCTTAAAATATTCAGGAGGAAGAAATCTAAGAATTCTAATTTGAAGCCAGCAATGGCATAAAAATTGCCATGAAACTCTATAACTCCAAGTAACCCCTCAAAAATGTTAGTGGAGTGTCAAGAGTTTGACTTTGTTGTTGAGTGCTTGCCTAGCATGCATGAAGACCTATGCATGTAAGTGGAGCTGGGACTCAAACTGGTATTTTTCTAGCCTTGAGCAAGACAGCTAAGTTTATGCCATAAAAAATGAATCCAGAGCTGGGGAAAATTCAACCATGGAGCCAGTGAGAAATGAGAGAAAAGATTTAATAGATAACTTCTGAGTAGGATGTCTGCGAACTTAAAGCAATGATGACACAGCATAAGCAATAATTCTCTACTGTTTCTAATTTACAGGGCCCTGTGTTCCCAAACCTGTATTAATTGACAAGCTAGAGCACTGTGCAGAACTCTGGATAGGAAATTCCTCTGACAAGAATATCACAGGTGAGTGAATGCATCTTCATATTGATGTTGGAGCCTGAGCCCCATTGGTAAGTTCATCTTGTGATGTACTGAGCAGTAATATTCTTAGTTACCCTAAATCCTGTGTGGAACCTATGGAATTCTTTGTGAATGAATCAAGAATCCTTTTCTTTTCCCAATCCTATGCTTGGTCTCAGGGCCTGAGCATGGTCCTTGGGTTTTCTCAAGGCTAGCTCTCTACTTCTTGAGTCATAGCACCACTTCTGGCTTTTTCTTTGTATGTAGTACCAAGGAACTGAACCAGGTCTTTGTGCATGCTAGCCCAAACCCCCGGCACCAAGAATCATAGGGTGATATGATGAATTCTATGTGGCAGTAGAGTTAAAGTTAGATTTCTCTGTAGAAATCACTGTGAAACAAAATAAAATGAGAAAGCCATGAGCCCGTGGCTCATGCCTGTAATCCTAGCTACTTAGGAGCCTGAGATCTGAGGATCAAGGTTCAAAGACTGACCTATCACAAAAACACCTTAGACTCTTCTCTCCAATGAACCAATAGAAAATGAGAAGTGGGGTAGAGGCTAAAGACATAGGGCAGTAGCCTTGAGCTGAAGAGCTCAAGGTCTAGAATTCAAGTCCCATGACTGCAGAACAAGAAAGAAAGAAAAAAAGAAAGAAAGAAAGAAAGAAAGAAAGAAAGACAGAAAGAAAGAAAGAAGAAAGAGGGAAGAAAGAGGGAAGGAAGGAAAGGAAGAGAAAAGAAAGAAAGAAAGGAAGAAAGAAAGAAAGAAAGAAAGAAAGAATGATATTTCATTTCTTAAAAACTAAGACTATAAATGATTGAGCAAACAAGGAATAAGTCAGGGCATTATTGTCTGATAAGGATAATATCTTTTTGCTGGTAGGAAGAGACTGGTATTCAGAACCAGACCTTTCCACCAGAAATTGAGCCTAGTGGTAGAGTGCTTGCCTAGCATGCACAAAGACACAGGTTTGATTCCTTATTACCACATACATAGAAAAAGCCAGAAGTAATGACTTCATTGGTAGGGTTCTAGTCTTGAGAAAACCCAAGGACAATGGTTAGGTCCTAAGTTCAAACCCAGGAATGGAAGGAAAAAAAAACAACAAAGTTTCAATCAACATAAGAAAATTAACTAGACAATGACCTGGAGATTTTCTGGTCTTCCATGGTTCTGAGGGACAGGAGTGTTAGAAAAGGAATTTTTATAAGACTTCAAATGGAAAGAAACAAATTTCAAAATTCCCACAAATACCTAAATTGAGACTTTAGTGAGAAGTTGTAACTGAAGGGATATAGGTGTAAGTCCTTAATCTCAAGAATCGTTCTTGCTTGGATCAAAGGCAAACAGACATATAAACCAAAGGTGTGGCCGCTGAATCTAGAAAAAATTCGTGTACCTCAGTTAATGGTTAATAAGCAAACAGCATTGAAACTGGGTAAGGTAATCTTATCTGCTACTTAGGACCTGAGACTCTTATCTGTAGTTAACTCTAGAAAACAGGAAGTGGGGCTGTAGCTCAAGGATAGGGGTTATAGTCTTCTGCTGAAGTGTTCAGGGACAGGGCCGAGGCCTATGAACTATAAAAAAAAAAGAAAGGAAAAGAAAAAAAATTTTAAAAAGATGCAAAACAGCACAGTATTTAGATTATTTCTCAAAAATAAAAGAAAGGCAGCTATTCCTCAATGTATAAACAAAACAGTATTTGAAAAAAAACATCTTCAGGTATAGTATAGGTAGTACTCAGCTTAAAACTCTAGCAATACATAGTTGGATAATTTCAATAAATATTTCCTGTGATATAAAAAGAGAACTAAAACACAGAAAAACATTATTGGTCATTGTAAAATATCATTTTCTTAATATGTTAGGAAGAAAAGCATATATTTCTCACAAATCAATTTCCACTTTTATATTTTAAAATATCTAACACTTAGGATGGGAAAGTAAAGTCATTACCTTTACAGTAAGGAATATTTGTATCTCATGTATGTTTGTGTCTTTTTTTCTATGACTCATTTTAGATGTCCAGGTAATGGAAAATGTGTTCAAGACCTGCCAGGAAAGTCCACATGAATGTCTTTGTGAAGTAGCAGTTGCAAGTAGTATCAAAGTGGAGGAAAACGTGAGATTAGCAACAACTTTAAATTTGAGCTCTACACGTAATCCAGAGCTGAATGGTAATAATGGTAACAACTTAGGGGTGAGGACTGAGGAGTTCATTAAGTGTCAGAACATGCTTCTGTCTCCTAAGCCTGATGAGATGCATGCTGCATATAGATCTCGTATGTCTCCTGTTCTTAAAAAATCCATCGGATATTCAGAGCATTTTCTTCATGATTGTGACAGTCCAAAAGATCTGCAGTATCATAATTCTGTTCTCCCTGTCCAAGAAATTCTTCAGGGAGGGAGGAAAACTGCTAAATGTACTGTGTGATGAAAACTATTGTACTTAACACCGACCATCACTACACATCCGAAAATGTACACAGGAGAGACTCCTCATACATGTAGTGAATGTGAGAAATCTTTCAGTAATGAAATACGCCTTACAATACCTCAGAGCAAATATCCTGAGATATGTGATGCGTACATCAAGTGTGAAAATTAATTTCTGAGAAGTCAGACCTGACGCTCCAACCTCGATCTCCAAGAGAAGACAAACCTTATGAATATGAGGAACGTAATAAAATTTCTGCCCAGAATTCAGCTCTCAGCACACATCAGAGATCTCACACAGAAGAGAAATCTTATGAATAGGATAAATGTGGGAAGACTTTTAGACTGAAATCATACCTCACTTTGCACCAGAGAAGACACACAGAAGAGAAACCTTATGAATGTAACAAATGTGAAAAGTCTTTCACCCAGAAGATACACCTTCGAGTTCATCAAATAACACACACAGGAGAGAGAAGTCTTATAAGTGTAATGAATGTGGAAAGTCTTTCCAAGGGAAGGGAAAACTTCGTGTTCATCAGAGAATACACACAGGAGTGAAACCTTATGAATGTAACCAATGTGTAAAGTCTTTCCGACAGAAATCTTCCCTCAAATTGCATCAAAGAACACACACAGGAGAGAAAGCTTATGTGTGCAACAAATGTGGAAAGACCTTCAAGTGGAAGTCATATCTTGATGGGCATAATAGAACACACACAGGAGAGAAAACTTATGCATGTAGTGAATGCGGAAAGTCTTTCAAATGGAAGGTATACTCAGGAGAAACACCTTATGAGTGTAACATATGTGGAAAGTCCTTCACACAGAAGCCAAACCTCAACATGCATAAGACAATTCAAACAGGAGAAAAACCTTATGAATGTAACCGATGTGGAATGTCTTTCAAATGGAAGTCTTCCCTCAAATTCCATCAGAGAACACACACAGGACAGAAACTGTACGAGTGCATCAAATGTGGTAAGACCTTCAGATGGAAGTCACATTACAGGAGGCATAACTGAATTCACACATATTAGAAACCTTAGGAATATAACCAAAGTTGAAAGTCTTTCGTGCAGTATTCACCCTTCAGGAAGCGTAAGAGAGTTCACACATATGAGAAGCCTTAGCAATGTAATAAATAGGAAAGACTTTTTAGTCTGTGGAAGAAAACTCAGCTTGTGTCACAGAACCAACACAAGATCAAACCCTTAATGAATGTTGCAAATGTTCAGTCTTTTCCCCAGAAGGCACAAGTCAAGATTTATCACTAAACACCCACAGGATAGAATCCTATGGATAAAATGAAAGGGAAATTTTTTTGAAGAACTCATAGTTGAGTTTGCATGATACCACACAGACACAGGATAAAAATCGTATGAATATAAGAATATGAAAAATCCATCATGAACGCATGACTAAGTATAAAATGCACATAGGAGAGAAAAACCTTATGAATATTACAAATGTGGAAAGTGTTTGTCCTGGAAGGCATACTTCTGTGTTCATCACAAACCTGATTCCCATAGAAGAAAAGAAAACTAATGAATAGAACAAATGTGCAATGACTTTTAATCAGAAGTCAGTCTTCAGTATATTTTAGAACATACACAATAGAGAAATACTGAGTAATGAAAAACATTGAGCTATATACAGAATCTCTGTATATGGGAGCATTAGGGTAAGTCTTCTAAACAAAGTCAACCGTCAGCAAGCATTAAGAGCACTCACAGAAGAAATAATAGCATGTAGGAAAACCTTTGTCAGAAACCTCTAAAAGCTGACTGTGTGGCTTAGTGGTAGAGTGCTAACCTATCAAGGATGAAGGCCTGGGTTAGATTCCTCAATACTACGTGAAAAGAGCAAGCCAGAAGCAGCACTGTGGTTCAAATGGTAGAGTGCTAACCTTGAGCAAAAGTAGCTCAGGCCCTGAGTTCAAGCCTAAGGATTGGAGAGAGAGAGAGATAGAGATAGAGATAGAGAGATAGAGAGAGAGAGAGAGAGAGACAGAGAGACAGAGAGACAGAGAGACAGAAAGAGAGAGAGAAAGAGAAAAGAGAGAGAAACAGGAACTTCTAAATTTTACAGAGATAGAGAAGGATAGAGAGAAGGAGACAGAAACTAATTTCTAAACTTTATAGTCTTTCTATTTCCTAACAAATTCGTCTATGTCATTATTTCTGACAGAAGCACAGAATTCCATTGTGTAAAAATACCATATTTGATCTACTCATCAACTGACGGGCATCTGGGTTGGTTCCATACCTTTGCTATAGTAAATAGTGCTGTGATAAATGTTATTGTTCTAGTGAATTTAGTATGTCCTATCTGGAAGATTGGCAAGTAGTGAAATTGCTGGATCACAGGGGAGCTCTATGTTTAGTCTTTTTGGGATACTGCCATAATGCTTTCCATAGTGGTTGAACGAGTTTGCAATCCCACCAGCAGTGTAGTAGTGATCCCTCCTGGCCACATCCCCTCCAGCATACGTTATTAGATTTCTGGATCTTGGCCATTCTAACTGGAGTGAGGAGGAAAAGGGAAAGAGGAACTGAAACTTTCTCTCCTTACAGATGACATGATTCTGTATTTAAAGAACCCTATAGACTCTACTCCGAAGCTGCTTGAGCTGATATAAACCTTTGGTAAGGTAGCAGGGTATAAAATTAACCCTCAATGTCAACTGCCTTCCTATATGCCAACAAATGAGAGGAATGAGGCAAGAATCAGGATAGCAACTCATTTTGCTATCAAAGAAAATAAATACCTAGGAATTAACTTAGAATGTAAAGCACCTTTTTGATGGAACTATAAACCCTGGAGAAGGAAATTAACGCAGAACTGCGGAAATGCAAAAACCTATGCTCCTGGTTTGGAAGAAGTAATATTGTAAAAATGGCAATCTTGATAAGGACTATCTACAAATTCAGTGCAAGATTCATCAAGATCCCAATGTCATTCTTTAAAGAAACAGAAGAGGAAATCCAAAATTTCACTTGGAATAATCAAAGACCCCTTATAGTCTGTCTTCTTGCATGATACATAATGTTTAATCTCACGTTCTCCACCAAAATCTCACCTTTCTCATTGAGACATAGGTGGCCCTGTTTACTAGCAGCAAAGGCTCAAACGCGCAGTTTCAGGTGTCACCACTGCCTCTGTTACTGGGTAGATCCAACTCTGTCATCGATTCTGAGGTCTGCTCTGGGAGTCTTGGTCACAAGTTGTTCTGTGGCATCTGCTGCCAGCCTGTGCCTATTTGCTTCCTTTTCCTCCAGCAGCCTACAACAGCGAATGAAGTTCAGGCGCTGATGCTCTACTTCATATACAGGGCAGGATGAGCCCAACCCTCCCTCATCTTCCTCTTCCAATTTTTGGAAAAAAATATGCTGTCAGAAGTCCTCAGGTGTGGCGCATGGCTGATGCACACTTTTAATCCAGCTGGTCAGGAGGCTGAGATCTGAGTATGGAAGTTCCAAGTCACCTAGAACAGGAAAGTCTGATAGATTCTTACTACCAAAAATAAAAACAGCTGGGAATGGAGTTTGTGCTCAAGTGGTAAAGGGCTAGTCTTGAGTACAAATGCTTAGTGCCCAGGTCCCGAGTTCAGGCTCCAGCACTGCCAACAACCTCACTTTAGTGAGATTTTAGCTTTATCCATGTAGGCACATCTCACTGGAATCTTTGCTGGTAGAGATAGTCTTCATAATTTTGTCTCAAGGTAAAGGTCCTCCTGGGGTAGTACACAAAAGGTGTCATGGAGAGAGGAGCCCCACTTGCTCCAGGTTTGAAGATGGCATAGGTCAAGCCAGCATGGAGTTGGCACATCAGTCTTTTTCCTAGCACCACCTACCAGTGAATGTCAAATGACATTGATTGTTGTGGGATTGTGTGATTGAAGTGCCCCATTAAGGGCAGTGTTAGCACATCCAAACTTGGATACCAGGAATGCTGAAATCTCAAAGCTAAGATTTCTGTTGGCTACAGAAATGCTGGTGTGTCTGTGATTCACTAAAAGTTCAGGTGCAAAGATTCTGAAGCTTGATGCCATGTGTTTATTCCATTTAGTAAAATTATTTTAATGCACTGTATAAGTTAAAACATTTGATAAGAGTCAGGGGTAGTGAAAACATTGTTCTCGAATTCAGGTGTCTGGCAGGGTAATGGGGGGGTGTTGGTGGCTGGGACTATGAAGCTGGAGCTGCTATCAAACCATGGATCATGTTCCTCTTTGTCTGGGAGAAATGACTCCAAAGATGAAATTTGAATGGTGAGGAAAAGATGATGATGTACTCAGGAAATTTCTCCTAAACAAATGCTCATGTGGAAGTGGGATGGGGGCTGGGCATGTCTGAGGCAGAGTTTAAGGTGGCCTCTCATGGCGTTGAGAACCTTCCTTGCGACTTCAGGCATGCAGCAGGGTGTTTTAGATGACCATTGTGAGATGGATGGAATAAGACTGGAGACAAGATGAATGCTGGGATCCTGCAATGCTCTTGCATGAGTGGCTGGTGGCTCACCTGAAAGAACTAATTATGTCTAAAAAAGAAATCAGGAATTTGTTTTGATTTGATAATACCTGTAATCCGAGGCATATTCAGGATCCTGATCTTAGTATTGTGGTTTAAAACCAACCCAGCAAAGGGAAAAATGCATGAGACTCATACTCCCAGTTTAGAGCAAGAACAAAGATTGAAGTAGAGCTGTGGCTCAAGAGCTAGAGTGCTACCTTGAGCAAAGAAAAGCTAAGAAAAAGCTCCAGGTCTTGAGTTCAAGGCCAGGAATGAAAGAAGGAAGGTAAAAAAGGGAAGTATGTGAGGAAGGGAAATATATAAATGAAAGAGAGAAGGAACTAGAAATTTAAAACTAGAGAATATTTAAAAGTCATCAGTCCTTCTAAGAAAAGTGTTGGAGTATGGGTTCTATATGTGGTGAACTGGAAGCCCAGCAGTGACTTGTTAACCAAAGAGTCACCATGATGAGCAAAGGATAGAAATCTGCATGAGCCTCTTAGCGGATGGAGTCACAGAAGAGAACCTCAGCTCCCATCCCATAGTTAGAAGTATATAGAGATGGGGAAGTTGGCATCACCTTGATGTCATTGTGTCCATGGGGACTGGAAGCCATGGCTCTGTGAAAGCACAATGTTCTGGTTACTGAGCTGGGAGGCTGAGGAGAGCCAAGTCCTGGCCATGAAGAAATCAGGGTGGCAGCAGAGCAACTCTGCTGCGGTGTGTGCCTGCTTGGCTGTTCTTATTCTGTGGTGGATCAGGCCGGAGCGGGTGATAGTAACTGTTTTGTGGTCACAAGCCCTTCACCAAGAGCTTCCTCTGGAATCATCATAAGCTACAGGATGGCTGGTGGTGGGATGTGTGTGGGGTGGAAGTGACAGAGGGATGGACGCATGGCAAGGTGGGTGAAGAGATGAGAGGAATGATGAGAGCCCAGTTCATTGGTTTCCAAGGTTAATGGGTGGGAGGTAGAGAGGCATGATGGAGGAATGATGGAGGCAGGGGAAGGTGGTGACAGAGTGAGGCCATCTGTAGTGCCAGCCTGGCCATCATCTGAAGCCCATAGGCAGCTTCCTGATCCTTCACTTAGTCCTGCTCCTTGTGGAGGGAATGTCACGTGTACCCAGAGCTAGGGGTGGGGCAATGTTAGTAGCACCTGGAGAACCATTGGCCTCTACCTGTGTGAGGGGTGGTTATGGCTCCCATGCTGGGTGGCCTGATAGCTATGGAACAGATCTCTCCTTAGCTACCACAGTCAGTGGCTGCTCTCCATCTAGGGTTAGGGCACCTGCTCCGCCATCAGGACACCCCATGCCAGGACAGAGGCCTACAATTCAGATGGCAGCACAGGGGTGAAGATGATCTCACCGTAGCCCTAGTTACATGGCTGTCCCTGCATGCAGGACAGGATGAGCTGGGGGAAGATGTTCTCTGTGTTTTTCCACAGCCTATCCCGGCCTCTTCTTGTGTCTGATTAGACCAAGAGAGTACCAGTTTCCCTCTCATAGTCCTGGTTCTTTTTCTTTTACAGTCATGAGGCTTGAACTCAGGTCCTGGGTACTGTCCCTGAGCTCTTTTGCTCAAGGTTGATGCTCTACCATTTGAACCATAGTGCCATTTCCAGCTTTTCCTTTTCATGTGGATCTCTGATATGTCCAGTGCTGTGCCTGCAGGGAGGCACTCACCCCACAGACAGAGCCACCTCTGCCGTGACTGTGACTGCCCACAACCCTCACACCCACTCCTTGCACACCCCTCGACTCCAGTTTTACCTCCTCTTGGACTGGGTGTCCAGCCTACCACTTCCTACACTCACAAAGGGTCTACAATTGTCTTCCCAGGGTCCTATCTTCTTCCAGCCAGAGTACAGACTGTGCACATCTTGAAGATCACAGAGCTCAAAGCCAAAGGCTGAGATGCAGAAGGGGGTGACCCAGTAGCTGCACAGGGCCCATGGATCATCCTGTGCATCCCCCAGCCTGTGACTTCCCCCACCCCCTTGGCAGGGAAGCTCCCTGCCCACATCCTGATCCCTGGTCCCCTCCAATTCCATTCTCCCTTGGATTTTGCAGACTGTCTACCATCAGGATCTAAAATTCTATTCATCACTTTATGTCCTTATCACTGATTTGCTACTTGGGCAGGATCTCCCCGTGCTTGGAGAGTGGGCATGTCATGTACTCTCTGTGGAGAAGTTGCCCCAGGAGAAGAAATATGCATTTCATGTGAGTGTTGGACAGGGCAGGAGGGCTCCCTAGGATCAGAAGCCACAGGAGGGGTGCAGATGGGGGAATGCTAGGGGCCCCAGGGGACAGAGGGAGTTAGGTCACAGTTGGTTCCTTCTGCTGGGTTGACACCACTTCACAAACCCAACTGAATGAGGTTCACATTACAGATGTCAGAGACAGTGCAGATTGCCAATGGGCGCAGGCGTCACTGTCACCCCCAGATGCTGGCTGCATGCTGGGATGCACGCAGAGATGGTTTCAAGATCAGATAATGAGGATGTTGCAGGGTGTAACCATTCTTTTCAGATGGCTCTCTAGCTCTCTTGAGCTTCATCTCTATCTTTGGCTTTTTCTTCGCAGTTAACTGGAAATGAGAGTTTCATGGACTTTCCTTTCTGGACTGGCTTCAAACAGAAGCTATGCACAGTTTTCAAACCATACCCTACTGAAGAAGGGAAGCTTGATCTGGTGCTTAACTGGGTTGCACTTTGGCTCCATTTGCTATGCCTCACGGGAGGGGGCTCATCATTTGTAGACTAAGATCTCATGACCTTCAAAGCCAAATGCTACCTGAAAGTTCCGGGTCCCAGCCTATGTGTTGGGCCGGGGTGAATACATTCTCTGTTATGCTGGGTCATCAACCCATATTTTAAGCTGGAAGTAGGCAGTGCCACATTTGATGAGAACATCTGCCAGAGATTGTCACCTCATGAAAGCAGATTCTAAATTTGTATTCCATTTCCTGTGGTGGAGAAATCCCCTCCAAGTTAGACAGGCTCACATCCACCTGCAGGTCACACTCCTAATGCACCCTTGAGTGTCCTCATGGTATTGGGATCTAAGTTTGTAGGGAATGCTGCTTTAGTCCATGAATTAGCTGGACAAGTGATGACAAACGTGTTGTGGATTAATATGAGAACAATTTAAGAAGCCCTGGAGGAGCATCAACCTGACCCTCTGTGGTGCTATAAATCTGATAGGATGTTCCAGACTGAGAAACAATCACATGGCTTTGTGTTTGGCATCCAGACAAGTGAGTGCATGTCTTAGCTGTCAGCCAATACAGAGGAGGACATGAATAAGTGGGTGGAAAGCATCTGTCAGACCCCTGTCTGGGGGCTGGTGGAGAGAACATAGGAAGGTAGATACCATGGCTGTGGTGGGGCCAAAAAAAAGGGTAAAAGAGGCAAAGGAACCAGGTACTGGTAGCTCAAGACTGTCATCCTAGCTACTCAGGAGTTTGAGATCTGAGGATCACAATTCAAAGCCAGCCCAGGACAGAAACTCCATGAGACTCTTATCTGCAATAAACTACTGAATGCAAGAAGCTCAAGCTCAGTGTCAGCATCCAGGCCTAGCGTTCAAAACCCAGGACTGGCAGAAAAAAGTATCAAAGGACAAGAAGCTGGCCAAAAGTTAGAGGGACTCTATCTTGACAAACAATACAAAGGTAAGTTGCACTCAGAAGACTTGCACAAAATCTGGAAATTCCTGAGACCTATCTATGTATGTTTCCTGTTTGTCTAAATACATATGTTTATGCATTTATATATTAGTATAGAGAGACAGATCAATACATATGACTATACATATATACATAGCCAGACACTTATGGGTGGGTGGTATACTGTGTGAGAGTTTGTGTTTGTGTTTTGTGGATGGCTATCTCTGTTTAAGAAAGATAGAAAATATGTAAATATCTTTTAAAAAACTTGATAAAATATAGAGAGACATAAGCTCTTGAGGGAATCTGAAATGACAAGATTATTCACAGGCACGTTTATCCTTATGGATTCCTCAGCAAGTTTTAATTTTTTTCATTATTTTCTTTCTTTTTTTGAACCAGTGCTAAGGATTTCTCTCAGGGACCAGGTGCTGCCAATTACTAATTTTCTCATGGCTGGTACAAGAGGAACTGAGCCACAGTTCCACTTTTGCCTTATTTATTCTTGCTTAACTGAAGATAAAGATTTCTATCAGTGACTTTCTTTCAGGGGCTGGATTCTAACGAGGATCCCCAGACCTCAGGCTTCTCTATAGCTACAATTAACAATATGAGAACCCAGCACTGGGTTCCAATGCACAGGGCAAGAAATTGAGTGAATCTCTCAACTCCAATTAGTTATAATAAGCTAGAAGTGAAAGACCAATACCTTTGAGGAAAAGATGCTGAGGGTTATCGCACAGGCCCTATGAGTAAGCCCTAAACCCTGTACACATGTGTGCATGCACACATTGGCAGATACACACACACATGCACACACACAATATCTCAGGCAATATTGTATTTTGAATTAATATCCAAAATCGGACAACAGCATAGCAAGTAATAAAATCTGTTTTTCTTGTCTACATTGAGGGAAAGAGATATGTCACAAGATGCAGAAGCGAAGAATTCAGAGGCAAATGCTGTGAGTGAATAACTTGTAAAAAGCACATTTCTTTTCTTTTCTTTTCTTTTGTTTTTTCTGCCATTCCTGGGGCTTGAACTCAGGGCCTGAACACTGCTCTTGGCTTTTCCCAAGTCTAGCCCTCTGCCACTAGAGCCACATTGCCATATGGATTTTTATATCTGTGTGATATTAACGACTCAAAGCTAGATCTTCATGAATGCTAGGCAAGCACTCTACCACTGGGCCAAACTGTAAACCCCGATAAAGTATTTATAAATAGTCATCATCATCATATCAAAATATCCTTTCTCCTACAAAGCATGAACACTTACCTATGTCTGTAAGACTTTTTTTTATGTCACCAATGCTTCTGTGATTTTCCCACTTGCATTTTTACAGATGACAGCACAGGTATTCATCAGGAAGAAAAATAGATTAGGATACAGAAACCTAACAACGTCCTAGTAGATTGAGGTGAAAAATATGTGCAAGATGGCCTGGGTGTTTCATCTATTTGTAGAATGCTGGGCTACCACACAAAAAGACTCCGGTTTGATTCTGCACTACCATATACATAGAAAACGCTGGAAGTGTTGCTGTGGCTTGGTGGGACAGCTATAGCCTAAAGAAAGCCTAAGAACAATGGTCAGACTCTGAGGTCAAGTCCCAGGACTAGCAAAAAAAATGTGCAAGAGGCAAAATGCAAGCTGAGTAGGCACTGTGAAGCAAAATGTCTTGTGAAGGGTAAGGGGAATAGTGACAGTTAAGTTTGGATCTTACCTAAGAAAGGCTCCTTGAGTCTGAGACCAGGCTAGCACTTACGCCTAGTTAATGACTTGGGATTTGAACAAAAAGGTGTGCTGTTTACTACATCCATATGTGAGGTGGGAAGGGAGATTCAGCCTCCAGTATGTCTTTGGGGAGGTCTTCTGTGAGCAAGGAGCTTTGGTCATTGGGCCTTGAAAGGTGACCCTACCTCCCTCACAATGGAACAGAATATGGAACCCTGGTAACCAGGACACCGTATGTGACAACCAGCTCAAGCCAGCTCCCTTGGCCTGTGGCTCAGGAACCAGAAAGATGTTGCTGTGCTGTTGCCAAAGGTCAGGAGGCTCGGATCTCAGGCATGAGAGATATGGATGTCTCACTTGAAGAAGTAGATGCTGGATCAGTGCCAAGCCAAAATTCCAGTATATCAGGCATTTCTCTAGGAAGAAAGCCAGGAAACTCCAGGGCAACTCAGATGAGGTATATTGAGAGGAAACCTATTTGAACCCATCATCCTGCCCACACACTACAACCTTCTTGTGTGCTTTCAAGTGACTCTACTGCGATTAGAGTGTGTCATTTCCAATCTACTCTATTCCAGTTCCTCAGTGTGAAGTGTGGTCCCATTCCTACGTTTGAAATATCCACTGTTTTGCCAACATAGTGTGATGGTAAGTCAGCTCAGACTCTGAATGAGCCTTGTAACCTATGGATCCTGGAGGAAGGCCTGTTGGAGATGCTGCTGACAAAGCTGATCCCTGCCTACCAGAAAGGTGATCTCTTTTATGTGGGAAACTTCCTGCACAATTTCAAATAGTGGAGGACAATGTAGTAGTTGCTGGAAATTCTCTTGAAAAAGTGAGTGTTCCCCCCCAAACCCAGGTTTGCTCACCCCTCCTGGCCAAGTCTTGGAATACTTTGCTCCTCTCTGAGCCTGTTTGTTTCACTGGGGTGTTCACAGGGGAGCTAAGCATGATACAAGTGCACAAACTACTTTATTATGACTGGGACACCATGCCATTTCATTTCCCTCACAAGCTACTGGAGTCTCAACAGTGTGCTTACTGAGAAGTTGGATTTCAGGCATGAGTAAGTGGCTCCCAACTGCAGCCCTCACCTAGGTGACATCCTAGGAAATCCCATTTCCCAGTAAGAAATGAGGTGTCAGTACTAATGGCGGAGGCCTGTGAAATACTGGAGTCAGAGGAAAAGCTGGGGGCTGAATCACTTTTGAGCCATCAGGGAGGGATTGTGATAGCTTTGCCTGTTAGAACCTGAAAGCATTTACATTTTGGTGTATGGTCCAGTGCTGCCACTTGAACCTGAACCCAGGTCTAAATGCCATCCCTTTGGTGTTCAAAAATTAGCACTGTACCATTTGAGTCATAGGTCAAGTTCTGGCTTTTGCTGTCTAATTGAAGACAAGTGCCTTTAGACTTTTACTGACTAGACTGGCTTTCCACTGTGATCTTCAGAGCTCAGCCTGCTGGGTGGCTAAGATTAGAGGAATGAGCATTTAGTTCTTTATTTAGAGCATTCACTTATTGATTTATTTAGAGCATTTACTTAGTTAATTTAAGGTGCGTTTACTTTGGACAGATGCATAGAGGCCTCTCTCAGAAGCTTCTGGAAGTGGGGTGTAAAAGTCATCCTTTTCTCGAGTGTCTCTTACCCCCCTCCCAGCACATAAGTGCACATCTCTGCAGGACAGCCACAGCATTAGAGTCCTGCAAGAAAGGGGCTTTTGTAGAAGGCTCAGGATGGAGAGAGAAGGCTCTCACTTTCCTTGTACCGAATGTGCCCACAGCATCATGTGTTCCATCTATACGATGTGAATGGACTTCTACCCCAGTGATTCCTACGAGTTGAAGAACTGCCACACCCTGACACAACTCAAGCTCTATATGAGGCTCCACATGTCGGCTTTGGACCTGCTCTTCTAAACACATACTTTTTGACCAGCTGGAGGAATGTGCGACCAGTAAGACCAAGAAAAAGTAGAAGTCCTGGTGTGGGTGCCTCAGAGCCTGTGAGTAGGAAGCCCATGTGGTCTAGATATTGGTTGGCCCTTACTTCTACAGAGCTTGGCAAAATGCCCTTTATGGGTGGTGTCAGCCAGGTAATGTCTGTCCTCTGAAAGGACTCGGGAATAAGCACTCATTAGAAAGACCCTACACCTCCTCAGTTTTCAGTCCAAACTCCAGTTCTACAGGTTCCTCCATTAGATCCTCATGGAAGTTGAGTGACACTTTAACTTGCAGAGTCCACTCTGTCCACTCTGTACCTATTTCCATTCTTAGGTTTGGGTCATCGTGGAAGAGCTTATCCTGAACTCCGGATGAAAAACCCACCAATGGAGCTGGTGACTGATGGAGACTGAGAATCATCACTGCACTCCAGAAACCATGGGCCTTCTGTAGAAATTACCAAACGGGTTTAGAGTCCTGTGGATATACCTTTTGCTCTGAACCCCATGTGTGACACAGTTGAACCTGCAGATACTATGGAGGAAGAAAAAGAGCAGCCAGATTTCCTTCCGTTTCCTTTCACACTCCACCCAGAGTCAGTCCATCTGAGTCAGAGTAACACTCCACTTATTGTGCAAGCTGAAGGGGCACACGCTGGGGTCATGGAAAATGTCCCCATGGGAAGCAGCAAGTGTACTCTCAATACTGGATTCATTGGAGGAAAATGAATCCATCCTCACAGAATATCCAGACCCATCCATCTCACTAAAAGAGACTCAATCTCCATTCGACAAACCAGAATCCATCCCCCTCTTAACTCAGGAAGGACATTCTGTTTCTCATGAGGAAGGAGACCCTTCTGAGGACTCTGAAGTAGAATTACTGCCTGAAGGCAACTTGGAGGCCAGTCTGGATTTAGAGCTTCCCTGTCCCCTTCCTAAAAAGACATCTCTTTATCTTGGTCTCACGATTCTTGTCAAGTATTCATTGTATTTACTTTGGTAACTATTAAACTCTCATTGTTAATATTATGGTGTGCAGTTCTCCAGTGCTTATTATACTGTGTTTTATTTTCCACTTATAATGTGAGACCTCAGACACATAGGTCCTGGGTGGGCCAAAAACCAGACAGGTCTGGTCCCATAGAAGACAACCTTACTGGATATACAGGGAACTATGAAATGCATGGAATCACCAGGAATCCAGGCCAGGCCTCCATGGAAAGACAAGTCAGCTACCAAAGCTTAAGGACAGAGCAGATGCCTGGAAATGTGTTTTGTCAATCGGGAGAAGTGCCAGAGTAACTGTAATATTATGTGGGACTCTGTTCTGTGAGTTCAAGTCTGTTTATATATCCATTGTGCTTTGTACAAATATTTAAGAAAATTAAAACTCCACAATAGCATCAAAAATCTACTTTGGCTTTGAATGTGGCCTAGTTGTAGAGTGCTCGCCTAGTATACAAGAAGACCTTGATTCAATTCCTCGACCCTGCATACACAGAAAAAGCAGATGGGGCACTGTGGCTCAGGTGTCAGAGTGCCACCCTTGAACAAATCTGGCCAAGGACAGTTCCTGGTCCCTCAGTTCAAGCCCCAGGACTAGCCAAACAAGAAATCATACCATTTTCCACACATTTGGAAATAAATCTGTTTTATCTAACCCTACTTCTTTTTTGCCAGTCCAGGCTGTGTGCCACCAAGCCAAACTACTGGCCCCCAACCTTACTATTTTTAATCATTTAATTTTTTTAACATAATCATATTTCATGCTGTCTGTATTAATACCATAAACAGCATGCTTAGTGTAATAATGTTAAAGGTAAAACATAAGAAATTAATAACTAAAATTCCTTTTTTATTATTTTGATAGCATTACTACAATTTTATGAGAAAAATTACCTAGAATGTTTATTTTAGAGTTCAAGTAATCCATTTTGATAAATATATCAACCTACATCATTTATTTGAACACATTTTAAACTATTTTTTTCAGGAATGAAAATACATATATATTTGTTGTAAATGAAATTTATGACTTGGGGGATGGGAAAGAGAAAAGGGGAAGGGGGTATCAGTGTTTACAAGAAATGTACTCATTACATATGTAACAGCAATCTCTTTGTATATCACCTTGACAACACATTTTTTAAAAGTACAATAAGTTTAAATGTCTACTTTGGGCAGAATTTTTTTTTGCCAGTACTGGGCTTTGACTCAGGACCTGAGCATGATCCTTGTTTTTGTTTTTGTTTATTCTTAAGGCGCAAGTTCTATCACATGTGCCACAGCACCACTTTTATCTTTTTTTATGAATGTTGTGCTGAGGAATTGAACTTAGGTCTTCATTCATGCTCGGCAAGAACTCTTCCACTAGGCTTAACTTATGGCTCCAGTAGGAAGGAAGTTTTCCATAAAATATGTAGGAAATATGTACACTAAGGAAAAGCCATCAAAAATAGAAGAAAAATTGTATACTTAGATAACGACATGCCAGTATTATGGCAGATCTCTGTAATTCTAGCTTCAAGAGTGGCCTATTTGGACCGGGAGTTGACTGGCTGAAGTAAAGTGCTATCCTTGAGCAAGCCCTAGGACAGTGCTCTGGCCATGAGTTGAAGCCATAGGACATGCAAAAAATAATAATTTAATGCCCGTGACTGGTGGCTCACCCTGGTGATCCTAGCTACCCTGGAGGATCGAGGTTCAAAGACGGCCCAGGCATAAAAATCTGTGAGAATCTTATTTCCAAATAATCCAGAAAATTCAAAATGACAATGTGCCTCAAGTGGTAGATCTCTTGCCTTGAGCTGAAGAGCTTAAGGTAAACATCCAGGCCCAGAGTTCAAGCCCCATGAGTGAAAAAAAGAAAAAGAAAAAGAAAGCCCTTATCTAAGGCTGGAGTGCAAACTAGTGGTAGTTTGCTTGCCTAGTATGCACAAAGCCCTGTGTTCAATTACACTGTACCACTTACACTAAAAAAAAAGCTGGAAATGATCTCAGAAGGTTGGGTTCTGAGGATCACAGTTCAAAGCCAGGCCAGACACTAAAGTTCATGAAACTGTTACTTCCACTTGAGCACCAGAAAACCAGAAGTGACACTGTGGCTCAAGGTGTTTAAGGTTGTAGCCTTGAGCTGAAGAGCCCAGGGACACTGCCCAGGTGCACAATTAAAGTCTTACAACCAAAAGAGAGAGAGAGAGAGAGAGAGAGAGAGAGAGAGAGAGAGAGAGAGAGAGAGACAGAGACAGAGACAGAGACACAGAGAGAGAGAGACACAGAGACAGACAGAGAGAGACAGACAGACAGACAGACAGAGACAGACAGAGACAGAGAGACAGAGACAGAGACATCAAACAGTCAGGCACTGCTGGCTGAAGCGTGTAATTCTAGCTACTATGGAGGCTGAGATTGGAGGATCTTGGTTCAAAGCCCAAAGCCAGCCTGGACACATATGTTTGTGAGACTTACATCACCAATTAACTACCAGAAATCAAAAATGGAGCTGTAGAGGAAGAGCGCTAGCCTTGAGCTGAAGAGCTCAGCGACAGTGTCCAGGCCCAAAGTCCAAGCACGATGATGAATCAATAATAAAAAAAGAAGATAGCTAATAGTAATGATGAATAATTTTGGGCTGGGAGTTTGGCCTAGTGGTAGAGTGCTTGCCTAGCATGCACGAAGACCTGGGTTCAATTCCTCGATACCACATACATAGAAAAATGCTGGAAGTGGTACTGAGGCTGAAATGGTAGAGCCCTAGCCTTGAGAACATATAAGGACAGTACTCAGTCCCTGAGTTCAAGCCCAGGACTGGCCAAATCAAAAGTAGTAGAGCACTGGCATTGAACTGAAGATCTGAGGAACAGCCCAGGCACAGAGTTCAAGCACCGCAAACAACAACAACAAAATCTATGAAATGGGAGTGGTGGTTTTAAGCTAAGCAAAAATAGAGTAGAAACTGGTAAAATACATATTTGTGTGTAAGCAAAATAGCCAGACTTATGCATTAGAACAGGATAGCAACTTGAAAAAAAATTTTGTTTTCCATCTCACTAGGTCCTGTCTCTTAATTTATTCAAGTAAGTAAAATGCTGGGTTTTATAATCGTTGCTCTGAATATTAGAAAATCATAATATCTCTCATTAACCAACAAAGACCAGGAACTGGGGCTTCTTTCAAATGGCAGAGTATCAGGCAAGAGAATAAAAAATTGAAGTAAGAACTTGAAGTTCTTGATCCAGAACCTGCATAGTAACAGAGCAGCAGCCTGGTGATTGTACCTCACACCTATAATCTTAGCTACTCAGGAGGCTAAGATCTGAGAATCAAAGTTTAAAGCCAGCCAAAGTACCCAGTTAACTGCCAGAAAAACCAGAAGTGGCACTGTGGCTCACAGATTAAAGCACTAGCCTTGAGCTGAAGAGCTCAGGGACAGTGCCCAGGCCCAGAGTTCAAGCCCCACAATTGACAAAAATCAAACAAGCAAACAAAACTCACAAAGAAGCCTGCAGACCACAGTGGTTCTGCTGAGTCTCTTCTCTATGGGGATCAGGAAACATTTCACTTTTTCTGTCTCTTCCCATCTCAACATTCATACTAAAATAAGACTGTGTTGAAAGTTTCAATTTATAAAAATGTTTTTCATGAAGCACCCTGAAATATTCATCGCTTATATCTCAATTGAAGATAGTTGATTTGGGGCTGCATTGGTACAGTGCTAGCCTTGAGCAGAAAAGTTCAGGGATAGAGCTGAAGCACTCAGTTGAAGACCCAGTGCCAACACACAAAAGAAATTATGCACTTTATACATATTTTCTAATTTCTTAATGAATTTTTCAGTCTGTATAAACATAGGGTACATTCCTTGTTACTTAAGTAAGATTGCTCTTTTTTTTTCTTTTTGCCAGGCCGACGGCTTGGACTCAGGGCCTAGACATTTTCATTGGACTCGCTTGCCCAAGGTGAGTGCTCTGCCTCTTGAGACACAGCGCCACTTCTAGCTTTTTTCTGAGTATGCGGTACCGGTGAATAGAACCTAGGTCTTCATGCATTCTAGGTGAGCACTCTACCATTAGGCTACATTCCCAGGCAGTGAGATTCCTCTTACAGTCATTGTATGTTCACAGAGTTTGATCTCACACACTGTAGGGCCCTGGTTGGCTTTGACCTGTGATCCTAAGCCCTGAGCCTCCTAAGTAGCTGAAATTAAGTTGTGAGCCAGCATGATGGCTTCCATTCTTTTTTCTACAAAAATATATGTAGTTATCTAAAATATATCTATAGCTGAAAAAATGAATCTCTCCCAAACAAATCTTCAAAGAAACAACCATCCTATTAAAAGGTGGGCTAAAAACTTAAAAGAGTATTCTCTGAATAAAAAATTAAAATGGGCTTTAGACACATGAAGAAATGCTCCATATCTCTAGCAATAAGGGAAATGAAAATCAAAACAACTTTGAGATTCCACCTGACTCCAGTCAGAATGGTCATTATCAAAAAAACTAATAAGAGATACTGGTGGGGAAGTGACCAGGGGGGATCACACCTACACTGTTGGTGTGAGTGTAAACTCGTTCAACCACTAGGGAAAGCAGTGTGGTGGTTCCTCAAAAGACTGAACATAGAGCTCCCCTATGATCCAGCAAATCCACTACTTGGCATCTACCCAAATGTCCAGAAAAAAGGACATACTAAAGCCACTAGCACAATGATGCTCATTGCAGCACTATTTACCATAGCAAAGCTATGAAACCAACCCAGATGCCACTCAGTAGATGACTGAATCAAGAAGATGTGGTACTTATACACAATGGAATGCTATGCTGCCTTCAGAAGGAAATACATCGCCCCATTTGTAAGGAAATGGAAAGACTTGGAAAAATTCATATTAAGTGAAGCAAGCCAGACCCAAAGAAACATAAGCTCAATGGTTTCCCTCATCTGTAACAATTAGTTCACATCTAGGACTCTCCTAGCAGAGGATTACAATAACTCAAAAACCTAGGTATATAAGGTCATATAGGATGAGACTAAATGAAAGGATCTCTAGGATATGGGAACAAGAACTATATCTTGTGTCATCGTTGCTCTTAATCTTGTGTGATTTTTGTCCTTAATCTACTATGTTATTTCTCATCTCTTATTTTGCCCTTTGGTTAATGTCAGATTGTTACTGTATCTGATGTTTTCCCTGGCATATTGTATATATGTTTATTTGTTTATGTCAAATAGGAAAGGGAAGGGGGGAAACAAGATGATTGGGAAGGGGAGGGGAGAGGGAACTGGGGACAAAAACATGTGGAGTGGAATAAATGTGTGAGAAGTAATGCAGTCCACTACCTGTAAATGTAATCGTAACCCCTCTATACATTACCCTGAAAATAAAAAAGAGATTATAAAAATATCTGTAGAAAATGAGGCTGGATGATGGAAACAACCAGATGCCCTACTACAAAAAATGTGATACACACACACACACACACACACACACACACACACAAACGCACACACACACACAATGGAATGATATATAGCCAAACGACAAGATAAAATAATGGCATTCTCGGAAGTGGATGAAAAGGAAAAAAATCATATTAAGTGAAGTAAGCCAAACTCAAAGGAACATAGGCCCAAGAGTCTCCCTCATTTGTCAAATTCAGTAGAAACCTTGGGGTCTGCTACCAGAGATTTATAATAGAACAAAATCTAGAGACATCTTGACAAATAGTATGACACTAAATGTAAGGACCTCCAAGATAAAGAAACAAAACTCATATAATGAGTGATTGTTGTCCTTAATGAACTATGTGATCTCTTATCGCTTTTGCTATCCCTTGGTTATATCATATTGTTACAATATTTCACCTTGTTTTCTGATATATTTCATATGTGCCTAATTGGTTATCTGAAATTGGATACGGAAGGGGGGAAATGAACATGAGTGGGGGTAGGGGAAGGGAAATGGGGACCATATCGTTACATGGGGTATCAAAGTTTGAGAAGTAATGCACATTCTATCTGGTGAATATAATGTAACCCTTCTATAAATTACAATAAAAATAAATACATAAAAAGAAGATCTGCACAGAAAAAAATAATAATGGCATTTTTGGGGTAGTGGATGAAATTAGAGTGAATCCTGTTGAGTGAGATAAGTCAAGACCAAGGAACAAAAGTTACATGGTATCCTTAATATATGGATATTAGTTTCAAACAGTAGTAGAGCGATGACTGAATAGTTGATACCCAAAGTTCTGGACATAATTTTGGAGATATAAACATAACTACATAGACATAAAAATCTAGTATAGACTATACACTCTATAGACATATGTTTTATTATAGATTAATCTGTATCTATGACATACAAAGACTCAGGTTAATATTTACTGTATTCTAAAATCTATGTGCCAGTGCTTGTATAGCGATTCCCTTCTTGAATACTTGTTGGTTAAACATGACATTTGCAATATGATGTAAAATTCAATGTTAATAAATTTTTTTAAAAAAGAGGCTAGAGGTAAATACCACTAATGTACTTGTTCTAAGTGGTACAGAAATTTTCTTAATGAATCAAGGGGTTTTATTACATCTTTATGCAATTATTTTAGTTCTGAGTGTTCTACACTCAATGATACTTCTGGAAAGATGATATAGCTGACTGTGTAGATGGTATGAAGACATACTGGCCTAAACGTAGAATAAAGCATTGGTAAGTGGCTGTTAGCTGTCCAGATTCTACTGGAATATGTGGAATGAATTTATTAAGCACAATGCAGGCTCTTAGTCAGATCAGGATCAAGATTATGTGGTTCCATGAGATGAATGAGGAAAGATCAGAAAAATCTACTAAGATATCCAGATATACTTTTGAAACTAAGGTATCTGGACTCCTTTTTTTTTTCTTTCTTGGTGGGGAGCTTGAACTTTGGACCTGGGCAAGGTCTCTTAGTTCTTCTTCCTCAAGGCTAATGCTGTACCAGTTTTAGCCACAACTCCACTTAGTTTTTGGGTGGATAAGTGGAGAGAAGAATCTTACAGTTTTTTTGTTTTCGTTTTTTTGTTTGCAAAGGCTTTGAATCACCTTCTCCCTGGCTAGTAGAATGACAATTATGACCCTACAGCGCCTGGCTAGTGATTTTTTGAAAATTGGACTGTCTTCCAAATCACATAACTGGTTCCTAGCAAAGTTTTGAAGCCTGACTTAAATGTGACAGATTTTTGTCACTTGGAGACACTCTGTGCTGAACGTTAGAAATCTACCAGCTGAGTCACAGTGGCACTTCCAGTTTTTGTTTATGTGGTGCTGAGGAATGGAATCCAGGGTTTCATACATGCTAGGCAAGCTTCATTTTCAGCCCAATGTTTTATGTTTTGTTTTTTCAGTGTTGTTGCTTCTAAGGTACTGTATGATGTTCTTTCATTTTCTTTGCTTTTTACCTTTCTTCTTTTTCCCTTTAGTTTTATTCTCTGTAGTCACTGTGTTGAATTCGGGTACCCTGTGTCTTGTACATAGGTTTATGTGATTTGGGGAATGGAGAGGGTATAATAAAATGGTAAAAAAAAAAAAAGGAAAAAGGGTGAACCAATTGAACAGTGATACTTGGAAGACACTAAACGGAAATGAACTGAACAATCTGGGTGGAGAGGGGGCTGAGGGTAGGAAAACAGAGAAAAAGGAGGGAGGGGATAACAATTTTCTTAAGAAATGTGTTCATTACTTATGTAACCCTATGCCAACTATATATTGACTTAACAAAAAAAATTAACTTAAAAAATAATTTAGCCGGGTATGGTGGCTCACACTTGTAAATGTAGCTACTCAAGAGGCTGGGATCCAAGGATAGCAGTTCAAAGTCAGCCTGGGCACTGAAGTCCATGTGACTCTTATCTCCTATTAACCACCAGAAACCCAGAAGTGGCCCTATGGCTCAAGGGATAGGGCAGTAGTCTTGAGCTGAAAATCTCAGTGACAAGACCCAGGTGCAGAATTGCAGTCCCATGACTTGAATGATGAATGATACTAGCCAGTCTCTGTGCGCTCAGACTTGGAATCCTATCTACACAGAATCAGGTTTGAATCCAGCCCAAACAAATTGCTTGATATTCTGAATTACAGTTCATTACCAAAAATCTGGAGGTGGAGCTGTGGATCAAGTGGTAGAACACTAGCCTGAAGCAAAAAAAAACATTTAAGGACAGTTCCCAGGCCCTGGGTTTAAGTCCCAAGACTTGCATAAAACAAACAAATTGTGACGCTGAGTCCTCCATCATTTGGTGTTATAGTTCAATATTCTTGATATGCGTCTTAGAAATTAAGTCCCTAGCAAATACTCTCCCCTGAAATTCTGCTTCATAGCTGATTCATAGAATTTCAGCATCATTACTATCACCTTCCAGTTAGCATAGCAGTCTACTACTGAAAATTTGAACAAAACTTTTGAGTAATCCTAATAAATCTGTGTATCATCTGCACACACATCAAATCAGCAGCAGCTATGATCTACTATTATCTAAATGTCTTTAATCACTTCTTGAGTTAATGAGCCTTAAAGAGTAAAACATATGGAAGAGTTATGAAAATAACAGTCACCATTCTTCTACCTAATATTGTAATATAAGTTTATAAATGCAAGGACTATTCTGAAGTGTGCAGAAGATAGCTTCTAATTATAATATTCTCATGAAGTATAGTTTTTAAGAAACATGTTGCTTGCTTTGGGAAAGCAAAGGCAAGGAAAAATGATATAAGTAAGTTCCCTATTTATCAGAAGGAAAATACTATTGGGTTTAGATCAACTTCATTCATTCCGTGCTGATGAAACAAATATTTGCAATTCCTGAGACCAATCACTTCATTATGATGCACAATCAGCCAGCTTAGATCAATCTTCCAAAAAAGGAAAGGAACAAATGAGAAGCAATTAAGGTTTCCAAAATGAACCAGGTGGTGGTGGCAGCTCACACTTGTAATTCTATTTACTCAAGGCCTGAAATCCAAGGATCTGGATTAAGTCTGTCTGGGATGAAAATATTCCTGTCTGAAACATCATCTCTGTTATCACAGCCCAGCTGATACACTCTGCCCAACAGGTTCCAAACACCAAAGTCCATCTCCTATCTGAAAAACTAGCAAACGTACTCACACATTATTTCCTCTTTGGGAGATAGTTGAAACATGTACCAGAAACATTTCCCTGGCTTCAGAGTGGAAGTGGAAATATATACTCACTAGAAGCCCATCTAGTAAATTACAGTCAATCATCTTTCCTCACATCTTGTTAGTTAAATTGAACAATGAGTGTTTGGATCAGAATCGATGTGTATGAGCATACAGGTTGTAAAAGTACTGTAATCCTAGCTACTCAAGATAAGCTGAGACCTGAGGATTCCAGTTCAAAACCAGCCATACAATAAATTCCATAAGATTTTTACCCCTAATTAACCAGCAAAAAACAGAGCGTTGAATTGTGCTTAAAATGCCACAGGCATAAGCTTTGCATAAAAGTGGTAAGGGGGTAGCATTCAGGATGCCCACTCTCTCCACTCCTTTTTAACATAGTACTAGAATTCTGAGGCAGTGCAATAAGGCAAGAAGCAAGCATACAGTGAGAGGAACAAGGCAATAATCAGGAGAGAAACCCCTTTCACAATAGCCTCAAAGAAAATAAAGTACCTAGGAATTAGCTTAACTAAGAATGTAAAGGACCGTTATGATGAAAACTTTAAAACCCTAAAGAGGAAATTAAAGCAGAACTAAGGAAATGGAAAAACCTCCCATGCTCCTGGATTGGAAGAATCAACATTGTGAAAATGACAATCTTGCCAAGGGCTATCTACAAATTCAATGCAATACCCATCAACATCCCAATGTCATTCTTTAAAGAAATAGAAGAGGCAATTCAAAATTTCATATGGAATAATAAAAGAGCCGTATAGCAAAAACACTTCTTAGCAGAAAGAACAGCGCTGGAGGATTTTCAATTCCAAACTTAAGACTCTATTACAGGGCTATAATTCTCAAAACAGCTTGGTACTGGCACAAGAACAGGCCTGAAGTCCAATGGAATAGAACTGCGGACCCAGATATTAAACCACAGACCTATGGCCACCTAATCTTTGACAAGAGAGCCAAAAAAATAGAATGGAAGAAAGATAGCCTCTTCAACAAGTTGTGCTGGCAGAACTGGTTAAGCACATGCAGAAAACTAAAGTTGGGTCCTTCTTTGTCACCTTGCACTAGAATTAACTCCAAATGGATCAAAGACCTGGAGGTAAAAGCTGACACACTGAAAAGTTTACAGGAAGGACTAGGAAATACACCAGGCCTCCTTGGCACAGGTTGAAACTTCCTTAATAAGGACCAAGAATCACAACAAATCAGAGAAAGGCTGGATAAGTGGGACTGCATTAAACTGCAGAGCTTTTGTATGGCAATGGATATAGCTAGTAAACTAACCAGGAAGCCTACAGAGTGGGAGAAGATCTTCACCAACCAAAAAACGGACAAAGGCCTCATATGTAAAATATATCAACAACTCAAAAAATTGAATCACTCCAAAACTAACCTCCAAAGTAACACCTATCCCATTAAAAAATGGGCCAAAGCCTTAAAGAGAGTCTTCTCTGAAGAAGAAACAAAAATGGCCTATAGACACATGAAGAAATGCTCCACATCTCTGGTCATAAAAGAAATGCAAATCAAAACAACTCTAAGATTCCACCTCACTCCAGTTAGAATGGCCAGGATCAGGAAAACGAATGACAACGGATGCTGGAGGGGTTGTGGCCACGAGGGATAACTACTACACTGTTGGTGGGAGTGCAAACTCGTTCAACCACTATGGAAAGCAGGGTGGCAGTGCCTCAAAGGGCTAAACATAGGACTCCCCTATGACCCAGCAATTCCACTACTTGGCATTTACCCAACAATCCAGAAACAAGGGAATACTAAACTCAGTAGCACAACAATGTTTATTGCAGCACTATTCACCATAGCAAAGATATAGAACCAACCCAGATGTCCCTCAGTTGATGAGTGGATCAACAAGTTGTGGTATTTGTACACAATGGAATTCTATGCTGCTGTCAGAAAGAATGACATCGCCCCATTTGTTAGGAAATGGAAAGACTTAGAACAAATCATATTAAGTGAAGTAAGCCAGACTCAAAGGAACTTAGGCTCAGTGGTTTCCCTCATTCGTCATAATCATTAGAAACCTTGGGCTCTACTAGCAGAGATTTGCAATAGAGCAAAAGGCCATATATAAGGCCATATAATGTGAAGCTAATTGAAAGGACCTCCAGGATATTGACACAAAAGCCATATAATGAATGATTGTTGTCCTTAATGTACTATGTTGTCTCTCATCTCGCTTGCTGTCCCTTGGTTATCCCATATTGGTATAGTATCTCACTTTGTTATCTGATATATTGAATTTATTTGTATTTGGATATTTGAAATTTGATAGGGAAGGGGGAAAACCAAGAATGGTGGAGGGTGTGGGGTTGGAGGAAAATGGGTACCAAGACATGTGAAAGGGTATCAATGTATGTGAATTAATGCACCTTCTATCTGGCAAATATCATCTAACCCTTTTACTAATTACAATAAAAAATGGAAAAAAAAGAAAGTTGTAGTGTGTGGGGAGGATGATGGGGTCAAATACATTTCTTCTTAGAAATTTACCTCATCTGGTTGCCCTGGATTTTCGTGGCCTTCTTCTTAGAGAAAAGCCTGTTATACTGGTTTTTTGGCTTGGCAATGATCTAGCATGTATATCTATGAGTAAGACATCCACAAATTCCATGCCTGAGACTCGAGTTTCCTGACCTTTGGCAACAGCACTGCAACATCTTTCTTCCTCCTGAGCCACAGGCCATGTGAGTTGGCTTGAGCTGGTTGTTAGTTACAGTGGCTTGGTTACCAGGGTTCCATATTCTGTTCCATTGTTGGAGAGGCAGGGTCACCTTTCAGGGCCCAATGACCAAAGATCCTTGCTCACAGAAGACCTCACCAAAGACATACTGGAGGCTGAATCTCTCCTCCAATCTCACAATATACATGTGGATGTAGTAAGCAGTACACCTTATTTGTCCAATCCCAATGTCTTCCACTACGCCCAACTGCCAGTCTGGTCTCAGGCTCAAGGAGCCTTTCTTAGGTAAGATCCAAACTTACGGGTCAATATTGCCCTCATCCTTTACAAAACAGTTGTTTCACAGTGCATTCTCTGCCTGCATTTTGCCCCTTGTCGAATTTTTTTTTTGTTTTTGCTAGTCTTGGGACTTGACCTCAGAGTGTGAACATTGTTCTTGGGCTTTCTTTAGGCTTTAGCCGTCCCACCAAGCCACAGCACCACTTGCAGCATTTTCTATGTACGTGGTAATGAGGAATCAAACCTGATTCTTTTTGCGTGGTAGCCAAGGACTCTACCACTAGGTCAAACACACAGGGCATCTTGCACATATTTTTGTATCCTAATTAATTTTTTTTCCTGATGATTAGCTTTGCTGTCATGTGTATAAAATGCAAGAGGGAAAAACACAGAAGAATTAGTGAAATTTAAAAAAAAGCATTACACACATAGATAAGTGTTCATTCTTTGTAGGAGAAAGGATATTTTGAAATGATGATGACTTTATAATTACTATGTCAGGGCTGAGAGTTTGGCATAGTGGTATATTGCTTGCCTAGCATCCATGAAGATCTGGGTTTGATTGCTCAGTATCACATACATAGAAAATCTAGATGTGGCACTGGGGCTCAAGTGGAAGAGGGCTAGACTTGAGAAAACCCGAGGACAGTGCTCAGGCCCTGAATTCAAGCCCCAGGAATGGCAGAAAGTTAAAAGAAAATAAAAATGCTTTTTACGAGCTAATTCACTCACAGCATTTGCTTCTGAAATCTTCGCTTCTGCATCTTGTGAAATACCCCTTTCCCTCAACCTAGACAAGAAAAACAGATCCATCCCATGGTCCACTGTGAGGCCACTGGTTGGGCTAAGAGCTAGTCGTGCAGCAACACATAGGTTTTATTCTAATACTTTCCAAACTTTGTACTCAAATATGCTACTACTTACCAACTTAGGTCAGTTATCCTTATGCTATACCTTTTTTTCATTACTACAATATTCTTAAACTCCTACGTTAATCCTCTTGTACCTCCCCTGACCTCTGTCATTCTTCTTTTCTATCTCTGGACCTCTGCAGGTCTTTCAACCCTTTTACTGCACGGATCTACACTTGATGGCTGTTGAGCAATATTGTATATGTAGGTGGTTAATTATTCTCTAGGCTCAGAGGGACATAAGACAATAGAGATTGGATTGAGAGGCTTATTGTTTTGGGTATAAATCGCTTATCAGTGGTTGCATTAGACTGGTCTGTCAGTGCACAAAAAGAAAGAATGATAATACCAATCGAAACTTGTGAACATCTAGTGTCTGCCAGCTACAGAGGTCTAGGTTGGTTATATCTGAAAAACTATAATCGTATTTAGTAGTAATCTTGCTCCCATTTTCAAATGGGCAGAACAAGAAACTCAAGAAAAATGTCAAATCAAGAAACAACATCCCCCACCCAATGTAAAAAGACAATGGAACACTCACTGGCAAACCTAGAGGAGAGTCTTCCAAGTGCTACACAAATGCAATTGATAAACATCATTAATGGAAAATGTGAAAATATAAAGAAAGAGATAATGGAGGAAGCCATAGCTGAACAAGAGGAAAGCAAAAACAAGGTGATAAGTGAAAAAGAAGAAGCTATAAAGGAGGCCATAATAACGGTTTTTCAAAGAAAGATGGATGAATTCATAGAATCCACAAATAAAAACGTGACCAAACTCCAGGAAATGTCCAAAGAAAATAAAGCTACTGAGCTAACCACTCAAAAGGAAATCAAGGACATAAAGAAATCCATACATGATCTAAATCAGGAGATGCAAGGCATCAAAAATGAGCAATTAGAAGCAAGGGAGATGAAAAATAAAGTAGATAGCTTTGATAGCAGGTTAGACAATGCAGAGGAGAGAATTTCCGGGGCTGAAGATAATTTAGGTATTATAGAGAAAGAACAGAAAATGAGTCGATCCAAATCTAGGAAATATGAGAGAGCACTTCAGGAGGTCCAAGATGCAATTAGGAAGCCTAATTTAAGGCTAGTTGGTATTGAGGAGGGCGTGGAGAAAGAGGTCAATGGTATTGGAAATATACTTCAGGGAATAATCTCAGAGAATTTCCCAAATATTCAGAAGGCCAGGCCCATCCACATACGAGAAGCTTCTGGAACCCCAAACAGACCTGACCAGAAAAGAACATCGCACCGCCACATTGTGATCCGAACTGGAGGAATAGAAACGAAAGGAAAGATCCTAAAGGCAGCCAGGGAAAAGGGATCAGTAACCTATAAAGGCAAACCAATCAGAATAACCCCAGATTTCTCGGCAGAAACCATGCAAGCCCAAAGTGACTGAAAGCATATATGTCATGCCCTTAAATCAAATAACTACCCAGCAAGAATACTGTAGCCAGCTAAGCTCTCATTCAAACTGAGGGAAGAATAAAACACTCCATTACAGGGAAAAGCTGCAACAATATGTCGAAACAAAACCAACACTACAGAGATTTCTGAAAGATGCTCTATACATAGAAAACCAAAATAAATGCAATATAGGGAAAGAAATGGCACCTAAACAGCATACCATCTAAGGACCACAAGAACTGTCAAGACACAGGCCCTACTAAAAGCTTTTAAAAATGGTAAGAACTAATAAATATCTCTCAATTCTATCTCTCAATATCAATGGACTTAACTCTCCAATTAAACGGCATAGGCTGTCTAGTTGGATCAAAAACAAGAGCCATCGTTCTGCTGTCTTCTAGAGACACATATTACCCAAAAACAATCATCTTTTGAAAGTGAGAGGTTGGAATAAACTCTATCAAGCCAACTGCCCCCATAAACAGGCTGGAGTTGCCATCCTTATATGACATAAAATAGACTTCAAGCTAAAATTAGTAAGAAAAGACAAAGAAGGTTACTACATACTACTAAAGGGATTTTTCCTCCAGGAAGACATAACGATCCTAAATATTTACACACCCAATCCCGGAGCTCCAAACTCCATCAAGCAAACTTTACTTACACTGAAACCATACATAGATTGAAATAGAGTGATTGTTGGTGAGTTTAACACACCATTCTCACCTATGAACAGATCAACAAGGCAAAAACTCAACAGAGAAACCTTAGAACTGAACAACTATATAGACCAACTAGATCTAACAGACATCTGCAGAATATTCCACCCAGTAACAACACAATATACGTTTTTCTCAGCAGCACATGGAACATTTTCCAAAATAGACCACATCTTAGGCCATAAAGCAAACCTGGACAGATTCAGAAACACTGGAATTATTCCATGCACACTCTCAGACCACAAAGGCATCAAATTTGAACTGAACACACATCTCCACCAACGAAAACCCTGTAACTCATGGAGACTGAACAACAAATTGTTGAATCAAAAACAATGGGTAATCGAAGAGATCAGAACAGATATCCAACTGTTTATGAAATTTAACAATAAGGAGGACACAAATATCAACTCCTTAGGGACACAACAAAGGCAGTACTCAGAGGAAAATTTATAGCGCTGAGTGCCTACAACAGCAAGTTGGAAAAATGGCAAACCAACTAGTTAATGTCTCACCTTCACCTCCTGGAAAAAGAGCAACAAACCAACCCTAAACCCATTAGGAGAAAGCAAATTATTAAAATCAAAGCAGAATTAAATTATTTGGAATAAAAAAAACTATAGAAAGAATCAACAAAACAAGGAGTTGGTTCTTTGAAAGAATTAACAAAATTGACAAGCCCTTAGCAAAACTTATCAAAACAAGAAAAGAGCATATCGAAATAAACAAAATCGCAGATGAAAATGGTAATATCACGACAGAAATTACCAAGATCCAGAATATCATGAGGGAATACTTCTCAAACCTTTACGCCAACAAATTTGAGAATCTAGAAGAAATGGATGAATTCCTAGACAATATTAACATACCCACACTGAACCAAGAAGAGCTAACCCAACTCAACAGACCTATTTCAAGCTCTGAAATAGAAATGGAAATTAGACAACTTCCACTTAAAAAGAGCCCAGGCCAGATGGATTCATAGCTGAATTGTATAAGGTCTTCAAAGCAGAGCTCACACCAATACTCCTCAAGCTCTTCAACGAAATTGAAAATGAAGATTGTTTACCAAACTCATTCGGTGAAGCCAGTATATCCCTCATCCCCAAACCAGACAGAGATTCATCAAAGAAAGAGCACTATAGACCCATTTCTTTGATGAACATCGATGCAAACTTCTCAACAAAATACTGGCCAACCGTCTACAACAACTCATCAAAAAAATTATACACTATGATCAAACTGGATTCATCACATGGAGGCAAAGCTTGTTCAACATACACAAATCAATTAATATAATTCAACACATCAACAGGAGCAAGGACAAAAACCACATGATTGTCTCAATAGATGCAGAAAAGGCATTTGACAAGATTCTAAACCCCTTTATGTTAAAAGATGTGGAGAAACTAGGAATCCATGGAACATTTCTCAATGTAATAAAGGCTGTGTATGAGAAACCCACTGCTAGAATTATGCTTAATGGTGAAAATCAAAAGCCATTCCCTCTAAAATCAGAAACGAGACAAGGATGCCCACTCTCTCCACTCCTTTTTAACATAGTACTAGAATTCCTAGGCAGTGCAATAAGGAAGAAGCAAGCATAAGGGGGATCTAAGTAGGAAAAGAGGAAATAAAACTATCCCTCTTTGCAGATGACATGATTCTGTATTTAAAGAATCCTTTAGGCACTACTCCCAAGCTCCTTGATATGATTCAAAGCTTTGGAAGTGTAGCAGGCCATAAAATCAACCCTACAAATCAACTGCCTTCCTTTATGCCAACAGTGAGAGGAACGAGGCAATAATCAGGAAAGAAAATCCTTTCACAATAGCCTCAAAGAAAATAAAGTACCTAGGAATTAGCTAACTAAGAATGTAAAGGACCATTTAGATGAAAACTTTAAAACCCTAAAAACGGAAATTAAAGCAGAAGTAAGAAAATGGGAAAACCTCCCATGCTCCTGGATTGGAAGAATCAACATTGTGAAAATGACAATCTTGCCAAGGGCTATCTACAAATTCAATGCAATACCCATCACCACCCCAATGTCATTCTTTAAAGAAATAGAAGAGGCAATTCAAAATTTCATATGGAATAATAAAAGACCCCGTATAGCAAAAACACTTCTTAGCAGAAAGAACAGCGCTGGAGGATTTTCAATTCCAAACTTAAGACTCTATTACAGAGCTATAATTCTCAAAACAGCTTGGTACTGCCACAAGAACAGGCCTGAAGTCCAATGGAGAAGAACTGCCGACCCCAGTTATTAAACCACAGACCTACGGCCACCTAATCTTTGACAAGGGAGCCAAAAAAATAGAATGGAAGAAAGATAGCCTCTTCAACAAGTTGTGCTGGCAGAACTGGTTAAACACCTTCAGAAAACTAAAGTTGGATCCTTCTTTGTCACCTTGCACTAGAATTAACTTCAAATGGATCAAAGACGTGGAGGTAAAAGCTGACACACTGAAAAGTTTACAGGAAGGAATAGGAGATACACTAGGCCTCCTTGGTCTTAATAAGGACCAAGAATCACAACAAATCAGAGAAAGGCTGGATAAGTGGGACTGCATTAAACTGCAGAGCTTTTGTATGGCAACGGATATAGCTAGTAAACTAATCAGGAAGCCTAGAGAGTGGGAGAAGATCTTCACCAACCAAACAACGGACCAAGGCCTCATATCTAAAATATATCAACAACTCAAAAAATTGAATCACTCCAAAACTAACCTCCAAAGTAACACCCATTCCATTAAAAATGGGCCAAAGACTTAAAGAGAGTCTTCTCTGAAGAAAAAAAAATGGCCTATAGACACATGAAGAAATGCTCCACATCTCTGGTCATAAAAGAAATGCAAATCAAAACAACTCTAAGATTCCACCTCACTCCAGTTAGAATGGCCAGGATCAGGAAAACGAATGACAACAGATGCTAGAGGGGATGTGGCCAGGAGGGATCACTACTACACTGTTGGTGGGAGTGCAACCTCATTTAACCACTATGGAAAGCAGTGTGGCAGTGCCTCAAAAGGCTAAATGTACAACTCCCCTATGACCCAGCAATTCCACTACTTGGCATTTACCCAACAATCCAGAAACAAGGGCGTACTAAACCCACTAGCAAAACAATGTTCATTGCAGCACTATTCACCATAGCAAAGATATGGAACCAACCCAGATGTCCCTCAGTTGAGGAGTGGATCAACAAGTTGTGGTATTTGTACACAATGGAATTCTATGCTGCTGTCAGAAAGAATGACATTGCCCCATTTGTTAGGAAATGGAAAGACTTAGAACAAATCATATTAAGTGAAGTAAGCCAGACTCAAAGGAACTTAGGCTCAGTGGTTTCCATCATTCGTCATAATCAGTAGAAAACTTGGGCTCTACTAGAAGAGATTTGCAATAGAGCAAAAGGCCATATATAAGGCCATATAATGTGAAGGTATTTGAAAGGACCTCCAGGATATTGACACAAAAGCCATATAATGAATGATTGTTGTCCTTAATGTACTATGTTGTCTCTCATCTCCTTTGCTGTCCCTTGGTTATCCCATATTGGTATAGTATCTCACTTTGTTATCCGATATATTGAATTTATTTGTATTTGGATATTTGAAATTTGATAGGGAAGGGAAAACCAAGACGGGTGGGGGGTGTGGGGTTGGAGGGAAATGGGTACCAAGACTTGTGAAAGGGTATCAATGTAAGTGAATTAATGCACCTTCTATCTGGCAAATATCATGTAACCCTTTTACTGATTACATTAAAAAAATTAAAAAAAATAATGTTGTAATGTGTGGGGAGGATGATGGGGTCAAATACATTTCTTCTTAGAAATATACCTCATCTGGTTGCCCTGGATTTTCGTGGCCTTCTTCTTAGAGAAAGGCCTGTTATACTGGGTTTGTGGCTTGGCAATGATCTAGCATGTACATCTTCGAGTAAGACATCCACAAATTCCATGCCTGAGACTCGAGTTTCCTGTCCTTTGGCAACAGCACAGCAACATCTTTCTTCCTCCTGAGCCACAGGCCATGTGAGTTGGCTTGAGTTGGTTGTTAGTTACAGTGGCTTGGTTACCAGGGTTCCTTATTCTGTTCCATTGTTAGAGAGGCAGGGTCACCTTTCAGGGCCCAATGACCAAAGATCCTTGCTCACAGAAGACCTCACCAAAGACATACTGGAGGCTGAATCTCTCCTCCAATCTCACAATATACATGTGGATGTAGTAAACAGTACCTTATTTGTCCAATCCCAATGTCTTCCACTACACCCAACTGCCAGTCTGGTCTCAGGCTCAAGGAGCCTTTCTTAGGTAAGATCGAAACTTAAGGGTCAATATTGCCCTCATCCTTTACAAAACAGTTGTTTCACAGTGCATTCTCTGCCTGCATTTTGCCCCTTGTCGAATTTTTTTTTGTTTTTGTTAGTCTTGGGACTTGACCTCAGAGTGTGAACATTGTTCTTGGGCTTTCTTTAGGCTTTAGCCGTCCCACCAAGCCACAGCACCACTTGCAGCATTTTCTATGTACGTGTTAATGAGGAATCAAACCTGAGTCTTTTGCGTGGTAGCCAAGGACTCTACCACTAGGTCAAACACACAGGGCATCTTGCACATATATTTGTATCCTAATTAATTTTTTTTCCTGATGATTAGCTTTGCTGTCATGTGTATAAAATGCAAGAGGGAAAAACACAGAAGAATTAGTGAAATTTAAAAAAAAGCATTACACACATAGATAAGTGTTCATTCTTTGTAGGAGAAAGGATATTTTGAAATGATGATGATGACTTTATAATTACTATGTCAGGGCTGAGAGTTTGGCATAGTGGTATATTGCTTGCCTAGCATCCATGAAGATCTGAGTTTGATTGCTCAGTATCACATAGATAGAAAATCTAGATGTGGCACTGGGGCTCAAGTGGAAGAGGGCTAGACTTGAGAAAACCCGAGGACAGTGCTCAGGCCCTGAATTCAAGCCCCAAGAATGGCAGAAAGATAAAAGAAAATAAAAATGCTTTTTACGAGCTAATTCACTCACAGCATTAGCTTCTGAAATCTTCGCTTCTGCATCTTGTGAAATACCCCTTTCCCTCAACGTAGACAAGAAAAACAGATCCATCCCATGGTCCACTGTGAGGCCACTGGTTGGGCTAAGAGCTAGTCGTGCAGCAACACATAGGTTTTATTCTAATACTTTCCAAACTTTGTACTCAAATATGCTACTACTTACCAACTTAGGTCAGTTATCCTTATGCTATACCTTTTCTTCATTACTACAATATTCTTACACTCCTACATTAATCCTCTTGTACCTCCCCTGACCTCTCTCATTCTTCTTTTCTATTTTTGGACCTCTGCAGGTCTTTCAACCCTTATACTGCCCAGATCTACACTTGATGGCTGTTGAGCAATATTGTATATGTAGGTGGTTAATCATTCTCTAGGCCCAGAGGGACATAAGACAATAGAGACTGGATTGAGAGGCTTATTGTTTTGGGTATAATTCGCTTATCAGTGGTTGTATTAGACTGGTCTGTCAGTGCACAAAAAGAAAGAGTGATAATACCAATCGAAACTTGTGAACATCTAGTGTCTGCCAGCTACAGAGGTCTAGGTTGGTTATATCTGAAAAACTATAATCGTATTTAGTAGTAATCTTGCTCCCATTTTCAAATGGGCAGAACAAGAAACTCAAGAAAAATGTCAAATCAAGAAACAACATCCCCCACCCAATGTAAAAAGACAATGGAACAGTCACTGGCAAACCTAGAGGAGAGTCTTCCAAGTGCTACACAAATGCAATTGATAAACATCATTAATGGAAAATGTGAAAATATAAAGAAAGAGATAATGGAGGAAGCCATAGCTGAACAAGAGGAAAGCAAAAACAAGGTGATAAGTGAAAAAGAAGAAGCTATAAAGGAGGCCATAATAACGGTTTTTCAAAGAAAGATGGATGAATTCATAGAATCCACAAATAAAAACGTGACCAAACTCCAGGAAATGTCCAAAGAAAATAAAGCTACTGAGCTAACCACTCAAAAGGAAATCAAGGACATAAAGAAATCCATACATGATCTAAATCAGGAGATGCAAGGCATCAAAAATGAGCAATTAGAAGCAAGGGAGATGAAAAATAAAGTAGATAGCTTTGATAGCAGGTTAGACAATGCAGAGGAGAGAATTTCCGGGGCTGAAGATAATTTAGGTATTATAGAGAAAGAACAGAAAATGAGTCAATCCAAATCTAGGAAATATGAGAGAGCACTTCAGGAGGACCAAGATGCAATTAGGAAGCCTAATTTAAGGCTAGTTGGTATTGAGGAGGGCATGGAGAAAGAGGTCAATGGTATTGGAAATATACTTCAGGGAATCCTCTCAGAGAATTTCCCAAATATTCAGAAGGCTAGGCCCATCCAGATACGAGAAGCTTTTAGAACCCCAAACAGACCTTACCAGAAAAGAACATCGCACCGCCACATTGTGATCCGAACTGGATGAATAGAAACAAAAGGAAAGATCCTAAAGGCAGCCAGGGAAAAGGGATCAGTAACTTATAAAGGCAAACCAATCAGAATAACCCCAGATTTCTCAGCAGAGACCATGCAAGCACGAAGTGACTGGAAGCATATATGTCATGCCCTTAAATCAAATAACTACCAACCAAGAATACTGTAGCCAGCTAAGCTCTCATTCATAACTGAGGGAACAATAAAAACATTCCATTCCAGGGAAAAGCTGCAACAATATGTCGAAACAAAACCAACACTACAGAGAATTCTCAAAGATGCTCTATACATAGAAAACTAAAATAAATGCAATATAGGGAAAGAAATGGCACCTAAACAGCATACCATCTAAGGACCACAAGAACTGTCAAGACACAGGCCCTACTAAAAGCTTTTAAAAATGGTAGGAACTAATAAATATCTCTCAATCCCAACTCTCAATATCAATGGATTTAACTCTCCAATTAAACGGCATAGGCTGTCTAGTTGGATCAAAAACAAGAGCCATCGTTCTGCTGTCTTCTAGAGACACATCTTACCCAAAAACAATCATCTTTTGAAAGTGAGAGGTTGGAATAAACTCTATCAAGCTAACTGCCCGCATAAACAGGCTGGAGTTGCCATCCTCATATCAGGTAAAATAGACTTCAAATTAAAATTAGTAAGAAAAGACAAAGAAAGTTACTACATACCACTAAAGGGATCTTTCCTCCAGGAAGACATAACGATCCTAAATATTTACACACCCTTTTGAAGATTCTCAAAAGATTGAAGATTCTGCCAGTGTAAGTTACATTCCGGCATTGATATTAAATAATCAATGAGTAGGAATTTATATTTGAAATATCACTGTTGACAAAATCTAACACACATTGGCTTAGTATTTGCTTTTGATTTCCCAAGAAGTTCAGTACAAGCTAACATGTGTGGCATATATTGACTGGGAGAAATGATTCAGAATATGTGACTTATTTGAACAGGAGTCAGTGAAAGATACAGAAGCAGGATACCCATATTGTGATAATTTGTATCTTTTGCATATTTTGTGTTTATTATTAATTCCATTTGTAGTGTACATTTCCAAATTTTTCCATATTATTTTTTGTTTTTTGGTTTTTTTTTGGTGGGTTATAGATCTTGAACTCAGCCTGCGCACTATCCCTGAGCTCTTCAGCTCCAGGCTACCACCTTACCCTGGAGCCAAGCCCACTTCCCATTTTCTAAAGGTAATTTGGAAATAAGAGTCTCAGGTCTTTTTGTGCCAGGATGGCTTTAAACCTTGATCCTCAGATCTCAGCCTCCTGAGTAGCTAGGATTATAGAAGTGAGCCACCACCCCATCATGCTCAGCTTTCTGGTTTTTTTTAACAAGCCCTTTGGCTGGAACTCGGTCTGAGCACTGTCCTTCAGCTTTCCTCAAGCCTAGTGATCTTCTACTTGAGCCACAGCACTACTTCTGGTTTTTTCTGTGTATGTGGTACTGCGGAATTGAACCTTCGTCTTCATACAAGCACTCTACAAATATGCCAAACTCCCAGCCCCTCCACATTAGTTTTTATGATAGATCTTTCCATGCATCCAGGATGGCTAGAAATCCTTCTTGAGTTTCCCAAGATCAGGGAGTATAGGTGTGTCCCATCCTGTGTGGCTACATAACCATTGTTTATTGTACAGTTCTCTCTTCATTCTACCCATCTAGAGCAATTTTCATCTTCCATGTATAATCATTAAACATTCAGCTCCTGTTCCTCTCTACTCCATTCTCTGGAACCATCGTGCTTTTAGGCTCTATGGGTTTGTTGAACCTTGGAACCTCTGGAAGGGAAAACATACCCTAGCTCTTCCTTTATGACTGCTGTATTTTTAGTTTACTGTAATCAAGATTCATCTGTAAAATATAGTAAAATGTTCTTCCTTTTCAATGCATTGTTTTGCATATTTCTATCTTTGGATTATTATTAATGGTTGTGAATGGATTCTCCACATATTTGTTCTAGTCTCTGCTTTCTCTTCCGTTAGGTACAAATCTAGAAATAGAAGTGTTGGACCATATTTCTATGTAATTCTATATTTAGTACTTTTTTAGCACTCCTTGCAGAACTATTCCAAAGTTCTACTTCTTCTCACTACCTTCCCAGTAATAGTTAGACTTTGAAAGTTGTTTTTTTGTATGTGTGTGTGTGTGTGTGTGTGTTTGCGTGTGTATGTGGATCTTTTTGTTTAAAACTATATTTATATTAACATATTTAAAGTAATGATTTCATTGTAATTTTAATTTTTCTCATGACTGTTAATATTGAACTTCTTTCTACATTTTGAACTACTATTTCTATATATTCTTTTTAGCAAATCCTCTCCAATCTCCAATTTTTTTCCCTTTTTTTGTGGGGTAGTGGGGAAAGTCATGGGGCTTGGACCTTGGGCCCTGAGCTCTTTTGTTTAAGGCTATTGTCCTACCCTGAGTATTGCCCCTCAGTTCTTCTGCTCACAGCTCCCTACCCCTCTTCCCATTATATACAGAACAAAGGTCATCCTCAGTCTTTTTGAAAAAGTGAAACATACAGTAAATTTGTAGTATAAAACAGCAAGAAATAAATTTCTTGCCAGGTGCAGTGACTTCTACCTGTAATCCTAGCTACTCAGATATCAGGCTGATATCTAAAGATTTGGTTCAAAGCCAGCCTGGGCATTAGAAAGTTTATGAGACTCTCATCTACAGTTAACCACTAGAATATGGGAAATGGCACTGTGGCTTCATAGGTAGGGTGATAGCCTTGAGTTGAAGAGCTCAGGAACAGTGCCCAGGCCCAGAGTTCAAGCCTTACAAATCCCCCAGCCAAAAAAAGAAAAAAAAGTTTCTTCCCCAAGTGATTATTATGCCAGCCACAGAACATTAACATTCTGGGTGTACTTCACAGTATTATTACTTGATACCCTAAGATTTTGCAATATTCTCACAGTACCAGCATATGTCATCATATAATGTAGTTCTTTTTCAATGGAATAATTCCATTTATAACCTAACTCTACTCCCCCGACATATTTTTGTTGATACCACAATTGCTCTACCATGATATGCCACAAGCCATTAAACATTTTATGGTGGGTAATTGGAAAGGAGTCTCATGGTATTTTGTGCTAGCCTGGCTTTGAACCATGGTCCTCAGTTCTCAGTCTCCTGAGTAGCTAGGATGACAGGCGTGAGCCACCAACACCTGGCTTGCCTTTTTATTTTTTTGTGGGTCTTGGGACTTGAACTCTGGGCCTAGGCACCCTCCTTAAGCTTTTCAGGTCAATATTTCATGTAAGTCTAAACATTTGAGTAAAGGAATACAATTCCAACAAAAAAAAGAATAAAATTCCAGACATGGTGTGTTTATAACTCAGTGCTAATTTCTTGATGAAAATGTGCCATTCCAGAAGCTGGTGTCATTTGATGATGTAGCTGTGGATTTCAGCTGGGAGGAGTGGCAGCATCTGGACAATGCTCAGAGGACCCTGTACAGAGATGTAATGCTGGAGACCTACAGCAACCTGGTGTTCTTAGGTGAGCAAAAGTCAAATTCACTTGCAAGGCCAAGTGCCTTGTTATTTTGCAGATACGTGAATGTTTATCAAACTTTCAATACTATTTAAATGAAAGATTCCAGGCCTTGAGAAGTAGCATTACTTTCTAAAGAAAACCTAAGGTAATTTTGTACTCATTCTTCAGGATACCTTCAGGATACTTTGACAACAGTTCTAAATTATGTTTCCTCTAATGGAGACGACATTCCAAACTTACACAGGAATTGTAAGTGGATAAACAATCCAGAATAGAATATATATCATTATTGGAAATAGGATCTACAAATCACTAAACAGTGAGTTTATAATGGAAACCTGGCACTAGGTGCAATGTTTCATGCCTGTAATCTTAAAATATTCAGGAGGAAGAAATCTAAGAATTCTAATTTGAAGCCAGCAATGGCATAAAAATTGCCATGAAACTCTATAACTCCAAGTAACCCCTCAAAAATGTTACTGGAGTGTCAAGAGTTTGTGGTTGAGTGCTTGCCTACCATGCATGAAGACCTATGCATGTAAGTGGAGCTGGACTCAAACTGGTATTTTTCTAGCCTTGAGCAAGACAGCTAAGTTTATGCCATAAAAAATGAATCCAGAGCTGGGGAAAAGTCAACCATGGAGCCAGTGAGAAATGAGAAAAAAGATTTAATAGATAACTTGTGAATATGATGTCTGCAAACTTAAAGCAATGATGACACATAATAAGCAATAATTCTCTACTGTTTCTAATTTACAGGGCCCTGTGTTCCCAAACCTGTATTAATTGACAAGCTACAGCACTGTGCAGAACTCTCGATAGGAAATTCCTCTGACAAGAATATCACAGGTGAGTGAATGCATCTTCATATTGATGTTGGAGCCTGAGCCCCACTGGTAAGTTCATGTTGTGATGTACTGAGCAATAATATTCTTAGTTACCCTAAATCCTGTGTGGAACCTACGGAATTCTTTGTGAATGAATCAAGAATCCTTTTCTTTTCCCAATCCTATGCTTGGTCTCAGGGCCTGAGCATGATCCTTGGGTTTTCTCAAGGCTAGCTCTCTACTTCTTGAGTCATAGCACCACTTCTGGCTTTTTCTTTGTATGTAGTACCAAGGAACTGAACCAGGTCTTTGTGCATGCTAGCCCAAACCCCCGGCACCAAGAATCATAGGGTGATATGATGAATTCTATGTGGCAGTAGAGTTAAAGTTAGATTTCTCTGTAGAAATCACTGTGAAACAAAATAAAATGAGAAAGCCATGAGCCCGTGGCTCATGCCTGTAATCCTAGCTACTTAGGAGCCTGAGATCTGAGGATCAAGGTTCAAAGACTGACCTATCACAAAAACACCTTAGACTCTTCTCTCCAATGAACCAATAGAAAATGAGAAGTGGGGTTGAGGCTAAGACATAGGGCAGTACCCTTGAGCTGAAAAGCTCAGGAAGAACAGCCAGGTCTAGAATTCAAGTCCCATGACCGCAAAACAAGAAAGAAAGAAAGAAAGAAAGAAAGAAAGAAAGAAAGAAAGAAAGAAAGAAAGAAAGAAAGAAAGAAGAAAGAGGGAAGGAAGGAAAGAAAGAAAGAAAGAAAGAAAGAAAGAAAGAAAAAAAGAAAGAAAGAAAGAAAGAAAGAAGGAAAGAATGATATTTCATTTCTTAAAAACTAAGACTATAAATGATTGAGCAAACAAGGAATAAGTCAGGGCATTATTCTCTGATAAGCATAATATCTTTTTGCTGGTAGGAAGAGACTGGTATTCAGAACCAGACCTTTCCACCAGAAATTGAGCCTAATGGTAGAGTGCTTGCCTAGCATGCACAAAGACACAGGTTTGATTCCTTATTACCACATACATAGAAAAAGCCAGAAGTAATGACTTCATTGGTAGGGTTCTAGTCTTGAGAAAACCCAAGGACAGTGGTTAGGTCCTAAGTTCAAACCCAGGAATGGAAGGAAAAAAAAACAACAAAGTTTCAATCAACATAAGAAAATTAACTAGACAATGAGCTGGGGATTTTCTGGTCTTCCATGGTTCTGAGGGACAGGAGTGTTAGAAAAGGAATTTTTATAAGACTTCAAATGGAAAGAAACAAATTTCAAAATTCCCACAAATACCTAAATTGAAACTTTAGTGAGAAGTTGTAACTGAAGGGATATAGGTGTAAGTCCTTACTCTCAAGAATCGTTCTTGCTTGGATCAAAGGCAAACAGACATATAAACCAAACTTGTGGCCGCTGAATCTAGAAAAAATTCGTGTTCCTCACTTAATGGTTAATAAGCAAACAGCATTGAAACTGGGTAAGGTAATCCTATCTGGTACTCAGGACCTGAGACTCTTATCTGTAGTTAACTCTAGAAAAGAGGAAGTGGGTTCTGTAGCTCAAGGATAGGGGTCATAGTCTTCTGCTGAAGTGTTCAGGGACAGGGCCGAGGCCTATGAACTACAAAAAAAAAGAAAAGAAAAGAAAGTTTTAAAAAGATGCAAAACAGCACAGTATTTAGATTATTTCTCAAAAATAAAAGAAAGGCAGCTATTCCTCAATGTATAAACAAAACAGTATTTGAAAAAAAAACAGCTGCAGGTATAGTATAGGTAGTTCTCAGCTTAAAACTGTAGCAATACATAGTTGGGTAATTTCAATAAATATTTCCTGTGATATAAAAAGAGAACTAAAACACAGAAAAACATTATTGGTCATTGTAAAATATCATTTTCTTAATATGTTAGGGAGAAAAGCATATATTTCTCACAAATCAATTTCCACTTTTATATTTTAAAATATCTAACACTTAGGATGGGAAAGTAAAGTCATTACCTTTACAGTAAGGAATATTTGTATCTCATGTATGTTTGTGTCTTTTTTTCTAGGACTCATTTTAGATGTCCAGGTAATGGAAAATGTGTTCAAGACCTGCCAGGAAAGTCCACATGAATGTCTTTGTGAAGTAGCAGTTGCAAGTAGTATCAAAGTGGAGGAAAACGTGAGATAAGCAACAACTTTAAATTTGAGCTCTACACATAATCCAGAGCTGAATAGTAATAATGGTAACAACTTAGGGGTGAGGACTGAGGAGTTCATTAAGTGTCAGAACATGCTTCTGTCTCCTAAGCCTGATGAGATGCATGCTGCATATAGATCTCGTATGTCTCCTGTTCTTAAAAAATCCATCGGATATTCAGAGCATTTTCTTCATGATTGTGACAGTCCAAAAGATCTGCAGTATCATAATTCTGTTCTCCCTGCCCAAGAAATTCTTCAGGGAGGGAGGAAAACTGCTAAATGTACTGTGTGATGAAAACTATTGTACTTAACACCGACCATCACTACACATCCGAAAATGTACACAGGAGAGACTCCTCATACATGTAGTGAATGTGAGAAATCTTTCAGTAATGAAATACGCCTTACAATACCTCAGAGCAAATATCCTGAGATATGTGATGCGTACATCAAGTGTGAAAATTAATTTCTGAGAAGTCAGACCTGACGCTCCAACCTCGATCTCCAAGAGAAGACAAACCTTATGAATATGAGGAACGTAATAAAAGTTCTGCCCAGAATTCAGCTCTCAGCACACATCAGAGATCTCACACAGAAGAGAAATCTTATGAATGGGATAAATGTGGGAAGACTTTTAGACTGAAATCATACCTCACTTTGCACCAGAGAAGACACACAGAAGAGAAACCTTATGAATGTAACAAATGTGAAAAGTCTTTCACCCAGAAGATACACCTTCGAGTTCATCAAATAACACACACAGGAGAGAAATCTTATAAGTGTAATGAATGTGGAAAGTCTTTCCAAGGGAAGGGAAAACTTCGTGTTCATCAGAGAATACACACAGGAGTGAAACCTTATGAATGTAACCAATGTGTAAAGTCTTTCCGACAGAAATCTTCCCTCAAATGGCATCAAAGAACACACACAGGAGAGAAACCTTATGTGTGCAACAAATGTGGAAAGACCTTCAAGTGGAAGTCATATCTTGATGGGCATAACAGAACACACACAGGAGAGAAAACTTATGCATGTAGTGAATGCAGAAAGTCTTTCAAATGGAAGGTAAATCTCCATGTTCATCAGAGAATATACTCAGGAGAAACACCTTATGAGTGTAACATATGTGGAAAGTCCTTCACACAGAAGCCAAACCTCAACATGCATAAGACAATTCAAACAGGAGAAAAACCTTGTGAATGTAACCGATGTGGAATGTCTTTCAAATGGAAGTCTTCCCTCAAATTGCATCAGAGAACACACACAGGAGAGAAACTGTACGAGTGCATCAAATGTGGTAAGACCTTCAGATGGAAGTCACATTACAGGAGGCATAACAGAATTCACACATATTAGAAACCTTAGGAATATAACCAAAGTTGAAAGTCTTTCGTGCAGTATTCACGCTTCAGGAAGCATAAGAGAGTTCACACATATGAGAAGCCTTAGCAATGTAATAAATAGGAAAGACTTTTTAGTCTGTGGAAGAAAACTCAGCTTGTGTCACAGAACCAACACAAGATCAAACCCTTAATGAATGTAGCAAATGTTCAGTCTTTTCCCCAGAAGGCACAAGTCAAGATTTATAACTAAACACCCACAGGATAGAATCCTATGAATAAAATGAAAGGGAAATTTTTTTGAAGAACTCATAGTTGAGTTTGCATGATACCACACAGACACAGGATAAAAATCGTATGAATATAAGAATATGAAAAATCCATCATGAACGCATGACTAAGTATAAAATGCACATAGGAGAGAAAAACCTTATGAATATTACAAATGTGGAAAGTGTTTGTCCTGGAAGGCATACTTCTGTGTTCATCACAAACCTGATTCCCATAGAAGAAAAGAAAACTAATGAATAGAACAAATGTGCAATGACTTTTAATCAGAAGTCAGTCTTCAGTACATTTCAGAACATACACAATAGAGAAATACTGAGTAATGAAAAACATTGAGCTATATACAGAATCTCTGTATATGGGAGCATTAGGGTAAGTCTTCTAAACAAAGTCAACCGTCAGCAAGCATTAAGAGCACTCACAGAAGAAATAATAGCATGTAGGAAAACCTTTGTCAGAAACCTCTAAAAGCTGACTGTGTGGCTTAGTGGTAGAGTGCTAACCTATCAAGGATGAAGGCCTGGGTTAGATTCCTCAATACTACGTGAAAAGAGCAAGCCAGAAGCAGCACTGTGGTTCAAATGGTAGAGTGCTAACCTTGAGCAAAAGAAGCTCAGGCCCTGAGTTCAAGCCTAAGGATTGGAGAGAGAGAGAGAGAGAGAGAGAGATAGAGATAGAGATAGAGAGATAGAGAGAGAGAGAGACAGAGAGACAGAGAGACAGAGAGACAGAGAGACAGAAAGAGAGAGAGAAAGAGAAAAGAGAGAGAAACAGGAACTTCTAAATTTTACAGAGATAGAGAAGGAGAGAGAGAAGGAGACCGAAACTAATTTCTAAACTTTACAGTCTTTCTATTTCCTAACAAATTCGTCTATGTCATTATTTCTGAGAGAAGCACAGAATTCCATTGTGTAAAAATAGCATATTTGATCTACTCATCAACTGATGGGCATCTGGGTTGGTTCCATATCTTTGCTATAGTAAATAGTGCTGTGATAAATGTTATTGTTCTAGTGAATTTAGTATGTCCTATCTGGAAGATTGGCAAGTAGTGAAATTGCTGGATCACAGGGGAGCTCTATGTTTAGTCTTTTTGGGATACTGCCATAGTGCTTTCCATAGTGGTTGAACGAGTTTGCAATCCCACCAGCAGTGTAGTAGTGATCCCTCCTGGCCACATCCCCTCCAGCATACGTTATTAGATTTCTGGATCTTGGCCATTCTAACTGGAGTGAGGAGGAAAAGGGAAAGAGGAACTGAAACTTTCTCCCCTTACAGATGACATGATTCTGTATTTAAAGAACCCTGTAGACTCTACTCCAAAGCTGCTTGAGCTGATATAAACCTTTGGTAAGGTAGCAGGGTATAAAATTAACCCTCAATGTCAACTGCCTTCCTATATGCCAACAAATGAGAGGAATGAGGCAAGAATCAGGATAGCAACTCATTTTGCTATCAAAGAAAATAAATACCTAGCAATTAACTTAGAATGTAAAGCACCTTTTTGATGGAACTATAAACCCTGGAGAAGGAAATTAACGCAGAACTGAGGAAATGCAAAAACCTATGCTCCTGGTTTGGAAGAAGTAATATTGTAAAAATGGCAATCTTGATAAGGACTATCTACAAATTCAGTGCAATATTCATCAATATCCCAATGTCATTCTTTAAAGAAACAGAAGAGGAAATCCAAAATTTCACTTGGAATAATAAAAGACCCCTTATAGTCTGTCTTCTTGCATGATACATAATGTTTAATCTCACCTTCTCCACCAAAATCTCACCTTTCTCATTGAGACATAGGTGGCCCTGTTTACTAGCAGCAAAGGCTCAAACGCGCAGTTTCAGGTGTCACCACTGCCTCTGTTACTGGGTAGATCCAACTCTGTCATCGATTCTGAGGTCTGCTCTGGGAGTCTTGGTCACAAGTTGTTCTGTGGCATCTGCTGCCAGACTGTGCCTATTTGCTTCCTTTTCCTCCAGCAGCCTACAACAGGGAATGAAGTTCAGGCGCTGATGCTCTCCTTCATATGCAGGGCAGGATGAGCCCAACCCTCCCTCATCTTCCTCTTCCAATTTTTGGGAAAAAATGTGCTGGCAGATGTCCTCAGGTGTGGTGCATGGCTGATCCACACGTCTAATCCAGGCTGGTCAGGAGGCTGAGATCTGAGTATGGAAGTTCCAAGTCACCTAGAACAGGAAAGTCTGATAGATTCTTACTACCAAAAATAAAAACAGCTGGGAATGGAATTTGGGCTCAAGTGGTAAAGGGCTAGTCTTGAGTACAAATGCTTAGTGCCCAGGCCCTGAGTTCAGGCTCCAGCACTGCGAACAACCTCACCTTAGTGAGATTTTAGCTTTATCCATGTAGGCACATCTCACTGGAATCTTTGCTGGTAGAGATAGTCTTCATAATTTTGTCTCAAGGTAAAGGTCCTCCTGGGGTAGTACACAAAAGATGTCATGGAGAGAGGAGCCCCACTTGCTCCAGGTTTGAAGATGGCATAAGTCAAGCCAGCATGGAGTTGGCACATCAGTCTTTTTCCTAGCACCACCTACCAGTGAATGTCAAATGACATTGATTGTTGTGGGATTGTGTGATTGAAGTGCCCCATTAAGGGCAGTGTTAGCACATCCAAACTTGGATACCAGGAATGCTGAAATCTCAAACCTAAGATTTCTGTTGGCTACAGAAATGCTGGTGTGTCTGTGATTCACTAAAAGTTCAGGTGCAAAGATTCTGAAGCTTGATGCCATGTGTTTATTCCATTTAGTAAAATTATTTTAATGCACTGTATAAGTTAAAACATTTGATAAGAGTCAGGGGTAGTGAAAACATTGTTCTTGAATTCCGGTGTCTGGCAGGGTAATGGGGGAGTGTTGGTGGCTGGGACTATGAAGCTGGAGCTGCTATCAAACCATGGATCATGTTCCTCTTTGTCTGGGAGAAATGACTCCAAAGATGAAATTTGAATGGTGAGGAAAAGATGATGATGTACTCAGGAAATTTCTCCTAAACAAATGCTCATGTGGAAGTGGGATGGCGGCTGGGCATGTCTGAGGCAGAGTTTAAGGGGGCCTCTCATGGCGTTGAGAACCTTCCTTGCGACTTCAGGCATGCAGCAGGGTGTTTTAGATGACCATTGTGAGATGGATGGAATAAGACTGGAGACAAGATGAATGCTGGGATCCTGCAATGCTCTTGCATGAGTGGCTGGTGGCTCACCTGAAAGAACTAATTATGTCTAAAAAAGAAATCAGGAATTTGTTTTGATTAGATAATACCTGTAATCTGAGGCATATTCAGGATCCTGATCTTAGTATTGTGGTTTAAAACCAACCCAGCAAAGGGAAAAATGCATGAGACTCATACTCCCAGTTTAGAGCAAGAACAAAGATTGAAGTAGAGCTGTGGCTCAAGAGCTAGAGTGCTACCTTGAGCAAAGAAAAGCTAAGAAAAAGCTCCAGGTCTTGAGTTCAAGGCCAGGAATGAAAGAAGGAAGGTAAAAAAAGGGAAGTATGTGAGGAAGGGAAATATATAAATGAAAGAGAGAAGGAACTAGAAATTTAAAACTAGAGAATATTTAAAAGTCATCAGTCCTTCTAAGAAAAGTGTTGGAGTATGGGTTCTATATGTGGTGAACTGGAAGCCCAGCAGTGACTTGTTAACCAAAGAGTCACCATGATGAGCAAAGGATAGAAATCTGCATGAGCCTCTTAGCGGATGGAGTCACAGAAGAGAACCTCAGCTCCCATCCCATAGTTAGAAGTATATAGAGATGGGGAAGTTGGCATCACCTTGATGTCATTGTGTCCATGGAGACTGGAAGCCATGGCTCTGTGAAAGCACAATGTTCTGGTTACTGAGCTGGGAGGCTGAGGAGAGCCAAGTCCGGGCCATGAAGAAATGAGGGTGGCAGCAGAGCAACTCTGCTGCAGTGTGTGCCTGCTTGGCTGTTCTTATTCTGTGGTGGATCAGGCCGGAGCGGGTGATAGTAACTGTTTTGTGGTCACAAGCCCTTCACCAAGAGCTTCCTCTGGGATCCTCATAAGCTACAGGGTGGCTGGTGGTGGGATGTGTGTGGGGTGGAAGTGACAGAGGGATGGACGCATGGCAAGGTGGGTGAAGAGATGAGAGGAATGATGAGAGCCCAGTTCATTGGTTTCCAAGGTTAATGGGTGGGAGGTAGAGAGGCATGATGGAGGAATGATGGAAGCAGGGGAAGGTGGTGACAGAGTGAGGCCATCTGTAGTGCCAGCCTGGCCATCATCTGAAGCCCATAGGCAGCTTCCTGATCCTTCACTTAGTCCTGCTCCTTGTGGAGGGAATGTCACGTGTACCCAGAGCTAGGGGTGGGGCAATGTTAGTAGCACCTGGAGAACCATTGGCCTCTACCTGGGTGAGGGATGGTTATGGCTCCCATGCTGGGTGGCCTGATAGCTATGGAACAGATCTCTCCTTAGCTACCACAGTCAGTGGCTGCTCTCCCACTAGGGTTAGGGCACCTGCTCAGCCATCAGGACACCCCATGCCAGGACAGAGGCCTACAATTCAGATGGCAGCACAGGGGTGAAGATGATCTCACCGTAGCCCTAGTTACATGGCTGTCCCTGCATGCAGGACAGGATGAGCTGGGGGAAGATGTTCTCTGTGTTTTTCCACAGCCTATCCCGGCCTCTTCTTGTGTCTGATTAGACCAAGAGAGTACCAGGTTCCCTCTCATAGTCCTGGTTCTTTTTCTTTTACAGTCATGAGGCTTGAACTCAGGTAGTTGGTACTGTCCCTGAGCTCTTTTGCTCAAGGTTGATGCTCTACCATTTGAACCATAGTGCCATTTCCAGCTTTTCCTTTTCATGTGGATCTCTGATATGTCCAGTGCTGTGCCTGCAGGGAGGCACTCACCCCACAGACAGAGCCACCTCTGCTGTGACTGTGACTGCCCACAACCCTCACACCCACTCCTTGCACACCCCTCGACTCCAGTTTTAGCTCCTCTTGGACTGGGTGTCCAGCCTACCCCTTCCTACACTCACAAAGGGTCTACATTTGTCTTCCCAGGGTCCTTTCTTCTGCCAGCCAGAGTACAGACTGTGCACATCTTGACGATCACAGAGCTCAAAGCCAAAGACTGAGATGCAGAAGGGGGTGACCCAGTAGCTGCACAGGGCCCATGGATCAACCTGTGCATCCCCCAGCCTGTGACTTCCCCCGCCCCCTTGGCAGGGAAGCTCCATGCCCACATCCTGATACCTGGTCCCCTCCAATTCCATTCTCCCTTGGATTTTGCAGACTGTCTACCATCAGGATCTAAAATTCTATTCATCACTTTATGTCCTTATCACTGATTTGCTACTTTGACAGGATCTCCCCGTGCCTGGAGAGTGGACATGTCATGTACTCTCTGTGGAGAAGTTGCCCCAGGAGAAGAAATATGCACTTCATGTGAGTGTTGGACAGGGCAGGAGGGCTCCCTAGGATCAGAAGCTACAGGAGGGGTGCAGATGGGGGAATGCTAGGGGCCCCAGGGAACAGTGGGAGTTAGGGCACAGTTGGTTCCTTCTGCAGGGTTGACACCGCTTCACAAACCCAACAGAATGAGGTTCACATTACAGATGTCAGAGACAGTGCAGATTGCCAATGAGCGCAGGGGTCACTGTCACCAACAGATGCTGGCTGCATGCTGGGATGCACGCAGAGATGTTTTCAAGATCAGATAATGAGGATGTTGCAGGGTGTAACCATTCTTTTCAGATGGCTCTCTAGCTCTCTTGAGCTTCATCTCTATCTTTGGCTTTTTCTTGGCACTTAACTGGAAATGAGAGTTTCATGGACTTTCCTTTCTGGACTGGCTTCAAACAGAGCTATGCACAGTTGTCAAACCATACCCTACTGAAGAAGGGAAGCTTGATCTGGTGCTTAACTGGGTTGCACTTTGGCTCCGTTTGCTATGCCTCACGGGAGGGGGCTCATCATTTGTAGACTAAGATCTCATGACCTTCAAAGCCAAATGCTACCTGAAAGTTCAGCGTCCCAGCCTATATGTTGGGCCGGGGTGAATACATTCTCTGTTATGCTGGGTCATCAACCCATGTTTTAAGCTGAAAGTAGGCAGTGCCACATTTGATAAGAACATCTGCCAGAGATTGTCACCTCATGAAAGCAGATTCTAAATTTGTATTCCATTTCCTGTGGTGGAGAAATCCCCTCCAAGTTAGAAAGGCTCACATCCACCTGCAGGTCACACTCCTAATGCACCCTTCAGTGTCCTCATGGTATTGGGATCTACGTTTGTAGGGAATGCTGCTTTAGTACATGAATTAGCTGGACAAGTGATGACAAACGTGTTGTGGATTAATATGAGAACAATTTAAGAAGCCCTGGAGGAGCATCAACCTGACCCTCTGTGGTGCAATAAATCTGATAGGATGTTCCAGACTGAGAAACAATCACATGGCTTTGTGTTTGGCATCCAGAAATGTGAGTGCATGTCTTAGCTGTCAGCCAATACAGACGAGGACATGAAAAAGTGGGTGAAAAGCATCTGTCAGACCCCTGTCTGGGGGCAGGTGGAGAGAACATAGGAAGGTAGATACCATGGCTTTGGTGAGGCCAAAAAAAGGGTAAAAGAGGCAAAGGAACCAGGTACTGGTAGCTCAAGACTGTCATCCTAGCTACTCAGGAGTTTGAGATCTGAGGATCACAATTCAAATCCAACCCAGGACAGAAAATCCATGAGAATCTTATCTGCAATAAACTACTGAATGCAATAAGCTCAAGCTCAGTGCCAGCATCCAGGCCTAGCGTTCAAAACCCAGGACTGGCAGAAAAAAGTATCAAAGGACAAGAAGCTGGCCAAAAGTTAGAGGGACTCTATCTTGACAAACAATACAATGGTAAGTTGCACTCAGAAGACTTGCACAAAATCTGGAAATGCCTGAGTCCTATCTATGTATGTTTCCTGTTTGTCTAAATATATATGTTTATGTATTTATATATTAGTATAGAGAGACAGATCAATACATATGACTATACATATATACATAGCCAGACACTTATGGGTGGGTGGTATACTGTGTGAAAGTTTGTGTTTGTGTTTTGTGGATGGCTATCTCTGTTTAAGAAAGATAGAAAATATGTAAATATCTTTAAAAAACTTGATAAAATATAGAGAGACATAAGCTCTTGAGGGAATCTGAAATGACAAGATTATTCACAGGCACGTTTATCCTTATGGATTCCTCAGCAAGTTTTAATTTTTTTCATTATTTTCTTTCTTTTTTTGAACCAGTGCTAAGGATTTCTCTCAGGGACCAGGTGCTGCCAATTACTAATTTTCTCATGGCTGGTACAAGAGGAACTGAGCCACAGTTCCACTTTTGCCTTATTTATTCTTGCTTAACTGAAGATAAAGATTTCTATCAGTGACTTTCTTTCAGGGGCTGGATTCTAACGAGGATCCCCAGACCTCAGGCTTCTCTATAGCTACAATTAACAATATGAGAACCCAGCACTGGGTTCCAATGCACAGGGCAAGAAATTGAGTGAATCTCTCAACTCCAATTAGCTATAATAAGCTAGAAGTGAAAGACCAATACCTTTGAGGAAAAGATGCTGAGGGTTATCACACAGGCCCTATGAGTAAGCCCTAAACCCTGTACACATGTGTGCATGCACACATTGGCAGATACACACACACATGCACACACACATATCTCAGGCAATATTGTATTTTGAATTAATATCCAAAGATTGGACAACAGGATAGCAAGTAATAAAATCTGTTTTTCTTGTCTACATTGAGGGAAAGGGATAAGTCACAAGATGCAGAAGCGAAGAATTCAGAGGCAAATGCTGTGAGTGAATAACTTGTAAAAAGCACATTTCTTTTCTTTTCTTTTCTTTTGTTTTTTCTGCAATTCCTGGGGCTTGAACTCAGGGCCTGAGCACTGCTCTTGGCTTTTCCCAAGTCTAGCCCTCTGCCACTTGAGCCACATTGCCATATGGATTTTTATATCTGTGTGATATTAAGGACTCAAACCTAGATCTTCATGGATGCTAGGCAAGCACTCTACCACTGGGCCAAACTCTAAACCCCGATAAAGTATTTATAAATAGTCATCATCATCATATCAAAATATCCTTTCTCCTACAAAGAATGAACACTTATCTATGTCTGTAAGACTTTTTTTATGTCACCATTGCTTCTGTGATTTACCCACTTGCATTTTTACAGATGACAGCACAGATATTCATCAGGAAGAAAAATAGATTAGGATACAGAAACCTAAAAACCTCCTAGTAGATTGAAGTGAAAAATATGTGCAAGATGGCCTGGGTGTTTCATCTATTTGTAGAGTGCTTGGCTACCACACAAAAAGACTCCGGTTTTATTCTGCAGTACCATATACATAGAAAACGCTGGAAGTGGTGCTGTGGCTTGGTGGGACAGCTATAGCCTAAAGAAAGCCTAAGAACAATGGTCAGGCTCTGAGGTCAAGTCCCAGGACTAGCAAAAAAATGTGCAAGAGGCAAAATGCAAGCTGAGAAGGCACTGTGAAGCAAAATCTCTTGTGAAGGGTAAGGGCAATAGTGACAGTTAAGTTTGGATCTTACCTAAAAAGGCTCCTTGAGCCTGAGACTAGGCTAGCACTTACGCCTAGTTAATGACTTGGGATTTGAACAAGAAGGTGTGCTGTTTACTACATCCATATGTGAGGTGGGAAGGGAGATTCAGCCTCCAGTATGTCTTTGGGGAGGTCTTCTGTGAGCAAGGAGTTTTGGTCATTGGGCCTTGAAAGGTGACCCTACCTCCCTCACAATGGAACAGAATATGGAACCCTGGTAACCAAGCCACTGTATGTGACAACCAGCTCAAGCCAACTCCATTGGCCTGTGGCTTAGGAACCAGAAAGTTGTTGCTGTGCTGTTGCCAAAGTTCAGGAGGCTCGGATCTCAGGCATGAGAGATATGGATGTCTCACTGGAAGAAGTAGATGCTGGATCAGTGCCAAGCCAAAATTCCAGTATATCAGGCATTTCTCTAGGAAGAAAGCCAGGAAACTCCAGGGCAACCCAGATGAGTTATATTGAGAGGAAACCTATTTGAACCCATCATCCTGCCCACACACTACAACCTTCTTGTGTGCTTTCAAGTGACTATACTGAGATTAGAGTGTGTCATTTCCAATCTACTCTATTCCAATTCCTCAGTGTAAAGTGTGGTCCCATTCCTACGTTTGAAATATCCACTGTTTTGCCAACATAGTGTGATGGTAAGTCAGCTCAGACTCTGAATGAGCCTTGTAACCTATGGATCCTGGAGGAAGGCCTGTTGGAGATGCTGCTGACAAAGCTGATCCCTGCCTACCAGAAAGGTGATCTCTTTTATGTGGGAAACTTCCTGCACAATTTCAAATAGTGGAGGACAATGTAGTAGTTGCTGGAAATTCTCTTGAAAAAGTGAGTGTTCCCCCTCCAAACCCAGGTTTGCTCACCCCTCCTGGCCAAGTCTTGGAATACTTTACTTACTTAAGTAAGATTGCTCTTTTTTTTTCTTATTGCCAGGCCGACGGCTTGGACTCAGGGCCTAGACATTTTCATTGGACTCGCTTGCCCAAGGTGAGTGCTCTGCCTCTTGAGACACAGCGCCACTTCTAGCTTTTTTCTGAGTATGCGGTACCGGTGAATAGAACCTAGGTCTTCATGCATTCTAGGTGAGCACTCTACCATTAGGCTACATTCCCAGGCAGTGAGATTCCTCTTACAGTCATTGTATGTTCACAGAGTTTGATCTCACACACTGTAGGGCCCTGGTTGGCTTTGACCTGTGATCCTAAGCCCTGAGCCTCCTAAGTAGCTGAAATTAAGTTGTGAGCCAGCATGATGGCTTCCATTCTTTTTTCTACAAAAATATATGTAGTTATCTAAAATATATCTATAGCTGAAAAAATGAATCTCTCCCAAACAAATCTTCAAAGAAACAACCATCCTATTAAAAGGTGGGCTAAAGACTTAAAAGAGTATTCTCTGAAGAAAAAATTAAAATGGGCTTTAGACACATGAAGAAATGCTCCATTTCTAGCAATAAGGGAAATGAAAATCAAAACAACTTTGAGATTCCACCTGATTCCAGTCAGAATGGCCATTATCAAAAAATCTAATAAGAGATACTGGTGGGGAAGTGACCAGGGGGGATCACACCTACACTGTTGGTGTGAGTGTAAACTCGTTCAACCACCAGGGAAAGCAGTGTGGTGGTTCCTCAAAAGACTGAACATAGAGCTCCCCTATGATCCAGCAAATCCACTACTTGGCATCTACCCAATTGTCCAGAAAAAAGGACATACTAAAGCCACTAGCACAACGATGCTCATTGCAACACTATTTACCATAGCAAAGCTATGAAACCAACCCTGATGCCACTCAGTAGATGACTGAATCAAGAAGATGTGGTACTTATACACAATGGAATGCTACGCTGCCATCAGAAGGAATGACATCGCCCCATTTGTAAGGAAATGGAAAGACTTGGAAAAAATCATATTAAGTGAAGCAAGCCAGACCCAAAGAAACATAAGCTCAATGGTTTCCCTCATTTGTAATAATTAGTTCACATCTAGGACTCTCCTAGCAGAAGATTACAATAACTCAAAAACCTAGGTATATAAGGTCATATAGGATGAGACTAAATGAAAGGATCTCTAGGATATGGGAACAAGAGCTATATCTTGTGTCATCGTTGCTCTTAATCTTGTGTGATTTTTGTCCTTAAACTACTATGTTATTTCTCATCTCTTATTTTGCCCTTTGGTTAATGTCAGATTGTTACTGTATCTGATTTTTTCCCTGGCATATTGTATATATGTTTATTTGTTTATGTCAAATAGGAAAGGGAAGGGGGGAAACAAGATGATTGGGAAGGGGAGGGGAGAGGGAACTGGGGACAAAAACATGTGGAGTGGAATAAATGTGTGAGAAGTAATGCAGTCCACTACCTGTAAATGTAATCGTAACCCCTCTATACATTACCCTGAAAATAAAAAAGAGACTATAAAAATATCTGTAGAAAATGAGGCTGGATGATGGAAACAACCAGATGCCCTACTACAAAAAATGTGATACACGCACACACTCACACACACACACAAAATGGCATGATACATAGCCAACCGACAAGATAAAATAATGGCATTCTCGGGGAAGAGGATGAAAAGGAAAAAAAATCATATTAAGTGAAGTAAGCCAAACTCAAAGGAACATAGGCCCAAGAGTCTCCCTCATTTGTCAAATTCAGTAGAAACCTTGGGCTCTGCTACCAGAGAATTACAATAGAACAAAATCTAGAGACATCGTGACAAATAATATGACACTAAATGTAAGGACCTCCAAGATAAAGAAACAAAACTCATATAATGAGTGACTGTTGTCCTCAATGAACTATGTGATCTCTTATCGCTTTTGCTATCCCTTGGTTATCTCATATTGTTACAATATTTCACCTTGTTTTCTGATATATTTCATATGTGCCTAATTGGTTATTTGAAATTGGATAGGGAAGGGGGAAATGAACATGAGTGGGGGTAGGGAAAGGAAATGGGGACCATATCATTACATGGGGTATCAAAGTATGAGAAGTAATGCACCTTCTATCTGGTGAATATAATGTAACCCTTCTATAAATTACAATAAAAATAAATGCATAAAAAGAAGATCTACACAGAAAAAACAATAATGGCATTTTTGGGGTAGTGGATGAAATTAGAGTGAATCCTGTTGAGTGAGATAAGTCAAGACCAAGGAACAAAAGGTACATGGTATCCTTAATATATGGATATTAGTTTCAAACAGTAGTAGAGCGATGATTGAATAGTTGATACCCAAAGTTCTGGACATAATTTTGGAGATATAAACATAACTACATAGACATAAAAATCTAGGATAGACTATACACTCTATAGACATGTGTTTTATTATAGATTAATCTGTATCTATGACATACAAAGACTCAGCTTAATTTTTACTATATTCTAAAATTTATGTGCCAGTGATTGTATAGCGATTCCCTTCTTGAATACTTGTTGGTTAAACATGACATTTGAAATATGATGTAAAATTCAATGTTAATAAATTTTTTTAAAAAAGAGGCTACAGGTAAATACCACCAATGTACTTGCTCTAAGCGGTACAGAAATTTTCTTAATGAATCAAGGGGTTTTATTACCTCTTTATGCAATTATTTTAGTTCTGAGTGTTCTACACTCAATGATACTTCTGGAAAGATGATATAGCTGACTGTGTAGATGGTATGAAGACATACAGGCCTAAACGTAGAATAAAGCATTGGTAAGTGGCTGTTAGCTGTCCAGATTCTACTGGAATATGTGGAATGAATTTATTAAGCACAATGCAGGCTCTTAGTCAGTTCAGGATCAAGATTATGTTGTTCCATGAGATGAATGAGGAAAGATTAGAAAAATCTACTAAGATATCCAGATATACTTTTGACACTAAGGTATCTGGACTCCTTTTTTTTTCTTTCTTGGTGGGGAGCTTGAACTTTGGACCTGGGCAAGGTCTCTTAGTTCTTTTTCCTCAAGGCTAATGCTGTACCAGTTTTAGCCACAACTCCACTTCGTTTTTGGGTGGATAAGTGGAGAGAAGAATCTTGCAGTTTTTTTGTTTTCGTTTTTTTGCTTGCAAAGGCTTTGAATCACCGTCTGCCTGGCTAGTAGAATGACAGTTATGACCCTCCAGCGCCTGGCTAGTGATTTTTTGAAAATTGGACTTTCTTCCAAATCACGTAACTGGTTCCTAGCAAAGTTTTGAAGCCTAACTTAAATGTGACAGATTTTTGTCAGTTGAAGACACTCTGTGCTGAACGTTAGAAATCTACCAGCTGAGTCACAGTGGCAGTTCCAGTTTTTGTTTATGTGGTGCTGAGGAATGGAATCCAGGGTTTCATACATGCTAGGCATGCTTCATTTTCAGCCCAAGGTTTTATGTTTTGTTTTTTCAGTGTTGTTGCTTCTAAGGTACTGTATGATGTTCTTTCATTTTCTTTGCTTTTTACCTCTTTTCTTCTTTTTCTCTTTAATTTTATTCTCTGTAGTCACTGTGTTGAATTCGGGTACCCTGTGTCTTGAACATAGGTTTATGTGATTTGGGGAATGGAGAGGGTATAATAAAATGGTAAAAAAAAAAAACAAAGGAAAAAGGGTGAACCAATTGAACAGTGATACTTGGAAGACACTAAACGGAAATGAACTGAACAATCTGGGTGGAGAGGGGCCTGAGGGTAGGAAAACAGAGAAAAATGAGGGAGGGGATAACAATTTTCTTAAGAAATGTGTTCATTACTTATGTAACCGTATGCCAACTATATATTGACTTAACAAAAAAAATTAACTTAAAAAATAATTTAGCCGGGTATGGTGGCTCACACTTGTAAATGTAGCTACTCCAGAGGCTGGGATCCAAGGATAGCTGTTCAAAGTCAGCCTGGGCACTGAAGTCCATGTGACTCTTATCTCCAATTAACCACCAGAAACCCAGAAGTGGCCCTATGGCTCAAGGGATAGGGCAGTATTCTTGAGATGAAAAGCTCAGTGACAAGACCCAGGTGCAGAATTGCAGTCCCATGACTTGAATGATGAATGATACTAGCCAGGCTCTGTGCGCGCACACTTGGAATCCTATCTACAGAGAATCAGGTTTGAATCCAGCCCAAACAAATTGCATGATATTCTGATTTACAGTTCATTACCAAAAATCTGGAGGTGGAGCTGTGGATCAAGTGGTAGAACACTAGCCTGAAGCAAAAAAAATTCTTTAAGGACAGTTCCCAAGCCCTGGGTTCAAGTCCCAGGACTTGCATAAAACAAACAAAATGTGACGCTGACATCATTTGGTGTTATAGGTCAATATTCTTGATATGCGTCTTAGAAATTAAGTCCCTAGCAAATACTCTCCCCTGAAATTCTGCTTCATAGCTGATTCATAGAATTTCAGCATCATTACTATCACCTTCCAGTTAGCATAGCAGTCTACTATTGAAAATTTGAAGAAAACTTTTGTGCAATCCTAATAAATCTGTGTATCATCTGCACACACAACAAATCAGCAGCAGCTATGTTTTACTATTATCTAAATGTATTTAATTCCTTCTTGAGTTAATGAGCGTTAAAGAGTACAACATATGAAATAGTTATGAAACTAACAGTCACCATTCTTCTACCTAATATTGTAATATAAGTTTATAAATGCAAGGACTATTCTGAAGTGTGCAGAAGATAGCTTCTAATTATAATATTCTCATGAAGTATAGTTTTTAAGAAACATGTTGCTTGCTTTGGGAAAGCAAAGGCAAGGAAAAATGATATAAGTAAGTTCCCTATTTATCAGAAGGAATATACTATGGGGTTTAGATCAACTTCATTCATTCCGTGCTGATGAAAAAAATATTTGCAATTCCTGAGGCCAATCACTTCATTGTGATGCACAATCAGCCAGCTTAGATCAATCTCCCAAAAAAGGAAAGGAACAAATGAGAAGCAATTAAGGTTTCCAAAATGAACCAGGTGGTGCTGGCAGCTCACACTTGTAATTCTATTTACTCAAGGCCTGAAATCCAAGGATCTGGATTAAGTCTGTCTTGGATGAAAATATTCCTGTCTGAAACATCATCTCTGTTATCTCAGCCCAGCTGATACACTCTGCCCAACAGGTTCCAAACACCAAAGTACATCGCCTATCTGAAATACTAGCAAACGTACTCACACATTATTTCCTCTTTGGGAGATAGTTGAAACATGTACCAGAAACATTTCCCTGGCTTCAGAGTGGAAGTGGAAATATATACTCACTAGAAGCCCATCTAGTAAATTACAGTCAATCATCTTTCCTCACATCTTGTTAGTTAAATTGAACAATGAGTGTTTGGATCAGAAGCAATGTGTATGAGCATACATGTTGTAAAAGTACTGTAATCCTAGCTACTCAAGATACGCTGAGACCTGAGGATTCCAGTTCAAAATCAGCCACGCAATAAATTCCATAAGACATTTACCTCTAATTAACCAGCAAAAAACAGAGCGTTGAATTGTGCTTAAAATACCACAGGCCTTAGCTTTGCATAAAAGTGCTAAGAGTTAGCATTCAGGATGCCCACTCTCTCCACTCCTTTTTAACATAGTACTAGAATTCCTAGGCAGTGCAATAAGGCAAGAAGCAAGCATAAAGGGGATCCAAGTAGGGAAAGAGGAAATAAAACTATCCCTCTTTGCAGATGACATAATTCTGTATTTAAAGAATCCTATAGACTCTACTCCGAAGCTCCTTGAGCTGATTCAAACCTTTGGAAGGGTAGCAGGCCATAAAATCAACCCTCACAAATCAACTGCCTTCCTTTACGCCAACACTGAGAGGAACGAGGCAATAATCAGGAAAGAAACTCCTTTCACAATAGCCTCAAAGAAAATAAAGTATCTAGGAATTAGCTTAACTAAGAATGTAAATGACTGTTTAGATGAAAACTTTAAAAACCTAAAAAAGGAAATTAAAGCAGAACTAAGGAAAAACCTCCCATGCTCCTGGATGGAAGTTTGGAATTTCAATTCCAAACTTTAGACACTATTACAGAGCTATAATTCTCAAAACAGCTTGGTTCTGGCACAAGAACAGGCCTGAAGTATAATGGAATAGAACTGGGGACCCAGATATTAAACCACAGACCTATGGCCACCTAATCTTTGACAAGGGAGCCAAAAAAATAGAATGGAAGAAAGATAGCCTCTTCAAAATGTTGTGCTGGCAGAACTGGTTAAGCACCTGCAGAAAACTAAAGTTAGATCCTTCTTTGTCACCTTGCACTAGAATTAATTCCAAATGGATCAAAGACCTGGAGGTAAAAGCTGACACACTGAAAAGTTTACAGGAAGGAATAGGAGATACACTAGACCTCCTTGGCACAGGTCGAAACTTTCTTAATAAGGACCAAGAATCACAACAAATCAGAGAAAGGCTGGATAAGTGGGACTGCATTAAACTGCAGAGCTTTTGTATGGCAACGGATATAGCTAGTAAACTAATCAGGAAGGCTACAGAGTGAGAGAAGATCTTCACCAACCAAACAACGAACCAAGGCCTCATATCTAAAATATATCAACAACTCAAAAAATTGAATCACTCCAAACCTAACCTCCAAAGTAACACCCATCCCATTAAAAATGGGCCAAAGCCTTAAAGAGAGTCTTCTCTGAAGAAGAAACAAAAATGGCCTATAGACACATGAAGAAATGCTCAACATCTCTGGTCATAAAAGAAATGCAAATCAAAACAAGTCTAAGATTCCACCTAACTCCAGTTAGAATGGCCAGGATCAGGAAAACGAATGACAACAGATGCTGCAGGGGATGTGGCCAGGAGGGATCACTACTACACTGTTGGTGGGAGTGCAAACTCGTTCAACCACTATGGAAAGCAGTGTGGCAGTGCCTCAAAAGGCTAAACATAGAACTCCCCTATGACCCAGCAATTCCACTACTTGCATATTTACCCAACAATCCAGAAACAAGGGCATACTAAACCCACTATCACAACAATGTTCATTGCAGCACTATTCACCATAGCAGCACTATTCACCATAGCAAAGAACCAACCCAGATGTCCCTCAGTTGATGAGTGGATCAACAAGTTGTGGTATTTGTACACAAGGGAATTCTATGCTGCTGTCAGAAAGAATGACATCGCCCCATTTGTTAGGAAATGGAAAGACTTAGAACAAATCATATTAAGTGAAGTACGCCTGACTCAAAGGGACTTAGTCTCAGTGGTTTCCCTCATCCGTCATAATCAGTAGAAACCTTGGGCTCTACTAGCAGAGATTGGCAATAGAGCAAAAGGCCATATATAAGGCCATATAATGTGAAGCTAATTGAAAGGACCTCCAGGATATTGACACAAAAGCCATATAATGAATGATCGCTGTCCTTAATGTACTATGTTGTATCTCATCTCGTTTGCTGTCCCTTGGTTATCCCATATTGGTATAGTATCTCACTTTGTTATCTGATATATTGAATTTATTTGTATTTGGATATTTGAAATTTGATAGGGTAGGGGGGAAAACCAAGACGGTGGGGGGTGAGGGGTTGGAGGGAAAAGGGTACCAAGACATGTGAAAGGGTATCAATGTATGTGAAATAATGCACCTTCTATCTGGCAAATATCATCTAACCCTTTTACTAATTATAATAAAAAATGAAAGAAAAGAAAGTTGTAGTTTGTGGGGAGGATGATGGGGTCAAATACATTTCTTCTTAGAAATTTACCTCATCTGGTTGCCCTGGATTTTCCTGGCCTTCTTCTTAGAGAAAGTTCTGTTATACTGGATTTGTGGCTTGGCAATGATCTAGCATGTACATCTTCGAGTAAGACAGCCACAATTTCCATGCCTGAGACTCGAGTTTCCTGACCTTTGGCAACAGCACAGCAACATCTTTCTTCCTCCTGAGCCATAGGCCAAGTGAGCTGGCTTGAGCTGGTTGTTAGTTACAGTGGCTTGGTTACCAGGGTTCCATATTCTGTTCCATTGTGAGGGAGGCAGGGTCACCTTTCAGGGCCCAATGACCAAAGATCCTTGCTCACAAAAGACCTCACCAAAGACATACTGGAGGCTGAATCTCTCCTCCAGTCTCACCATATACATGTGGATGTAGTATACAGCACACCTTATTTGTCCAATCCCAATGTCTTCCAGTAGGCCCAACTACCAGTCTGGTCTCAGGCTCAAGGAGCCTTTCTTAGGTAAGATCCAAACTTAAGGGTCAATATTGCCCTCATCCTTTACAAAACATTTGCTTCACAGTGCCTTCTCTGCCTGCATTTTGCCCCTTGTCGAATTTTTTTTGTTTTTGCTAGTCTTGGGACTTGACCTCAGAGTGTGAACATTGTTCTTGGGATTTCTTTAGGCTTTAGCTGTCCCACCGAGCCACAGCACCACTTGCAGCGTTTTCTATGTATGTGGTAATGAGGAATCAAACCTGAGGCTTACTGCTTGGTAGCCAAGGACTCTCCCACTAGGTCAAACACACAGGGCATCTTGCACATATTTTTGACGTCAATCTACTAGGATATTATTAGGTTTCTGTATCCTAATCAATTTTTTCCTGATGATTAGCTTTGCTGTCATGTGTAAAAAATGCAAGAGGGAAAAACACAGAAGAATTAGTGAAATTAAAAAAAAAGCATTAGACACAGTTAAGTGTTCATTCTTTGTAGGAGAAAGGATATTTGGATATGATGATGATGATGATGACTTTATAATTACTATGTCAGGGTTGAGAGTTTGGCATAGTGGTAGAGTGCTTGCCTAGCATCCATGAAGATCTGGGTTTGATTGCTCAGTACCACATAGATAGAAAATCTAGATGTGGCACTGTGGCTCAAGTGGCAGAGGACTAGACTTGAGAAAACCCGAGGACAGTGCTCAGGCCCTGAATTCAAGCCACAAGACTGGCAGAAAGATAAAAGAAAATAAAAATGCTTTTTACGAGCTAATTCACTCACAGCATTTGCTTCTGAAATCTTCGCTTCTGCATCTTGTGAAATAGCCCTTTCCCTCAACGTAGACAAGAAAAACAGATCCATCCCATGGTCCACTGTGAGGCCACTGGTTGGGCTAAGAGCTAGTCGTGCAGCAACACATAAGTTTTATTCTAATACTTTACAAACTTTGTACTCAAATATGCTACCTACTTACCAACTTATGTCAGTTATCCTTATGCTATAACTTTTCTTCATTACTACAATATTCTTACACTCCTACGTTAATCCTCTTGCACCTCCCCTGACCTCTCTCATTCTTTTTTTCTATCTCTGGACCTCTGCTCGTCTTTCAACCCTTATACTGCACGGATCTACACTTGATGGCTGTTGAGCAATATTGTATATGTAGGTGGTTAATCATTCTCTAGGCTCAGAGGGACTTAAAGACAATAGAGATTGGATTGAGAGGCTTTTTGTTTTGGGTATAAATCGCTTATCAGTGGTTGTAGTAGGCTGGTCTGTAAGTGCACAAAAAGAAAGAGTGATAATACCAATCAAAACTTGTGAACATCTAGTGTCTGCCAGCTACAGAGGTCTAGGTTGGTTATATCTGAAAAACTATAATCGTATTTAGTAGTAATCTTGCTCCCATTTTCAAATGGGCAGAACAAGAAACTCAAGAAAAATGTCAAATCAAGAAACAACATCCCCCACCCAATGTAAACAGACAATGGAACAGTCACTGGCAAACCTAGAGGAGAGTCTTCCAATTGCTACACAAATGCAATTGATAAACATCATTAATGAAAAATGTGAAAAAATAAAGAAAGAGATAATGGAGGAAGCCATACCTGAACAAGAGGAAAGGAAAAACAAGGTGATAAGTGAAAAAGAAGAAGCCATAAAGGAGGCCATAATAAAGGTTTTTCAAAGAAAGATGGATGAATTCAAAGAATCCACAAATAAAAACGTGACCAAACTCCAGCAAATGTCCAAAGAAAATAAAGCTACTGAGCTAACCACTCAAAAGGAAATCAAGGAGATAAAGAAATCCATACATGATCTAAAACAAGGGATGCAAGGCATCAAAAGTGAGCAATTAGAAGCAAGGGAGATGAAAAATAAAGTAGATAGCTTTGATAGCAAGTTAGACATTGCAGAGGAGAGAATTTCCGTGGCTGAAGATAATTTAGGTATTATAGAGAACAGAAAATGAGTCAATCCAAATCTAGGAAATATGAGAGAGCGCTTCAGGAGGTCCAAGATACAATTAGGAAGCCTAATTTAAGGCTAGTTGGTATTGAGGAGGGTGTGGAGAAAGAGGTCAATGGTATTGGAAATATACTTCAGGGAATCATCTCAGAGAATTTCCCAAATATCCAGAAGGGCAGGCCCATCCAGATACGAGAAGCTTTTAGAACCCCAAACAGACCTGACCAGAAAAGAACATCCCACCGCCACATTGTGATCCGAACTGGATCAATAGAAACGAAAGGAAAGATCCTAAAGGCAGCCAGGGAAAAGGGATCAGTAACCTACAAAGGCAAACCAATCAGAATAACCCCAGATTTCTCAGCAGAGATCATGCAAGCACGAAGTGACTGGAAGCATATATGTCATGCCCTTATATCAAATAACTACCAACCAAGAATACCAAGAATAAGCTCTCATTCATAACTGAGGGAAAAATAAAAACATTCCATTCCAGGGAAAAGCTGCAACAATATGTCGAAACAAAACCAACACTACAGAGAATTCTCAAAGATGCTCTATACATAGAAAACCAAAATAAATGCAATATAGGGAAAGAAATGGCACCTAAACAGCATACCATCTAAGGACCACAAGAACTGTCAAGACACAGGCCCTACTAAAAGCTTTTAAAAATGGTAGGAACTAATAAATATCTCTCAATCCTAACTCTCAATATCAATGGATTTAACTCTCCAATTAAACGGCATAGGTTGTCTAATTGGATCAAAAAGCAAGAGCCATCGTTCTGCTGACTTCAAGAGACACATCTTACCCAAAAACAATCATCTTTTGAAAGTGAGAGGTTGGAATAAACTCTATCAAGCTAACTGCCCCCATAAACAGGCTAGAGTTGCCATCCTCATATCAGATACAATAGACTTCAAACTAAAATTAGTAAGAAAAGACAAAGAAGGTTACTACATACTACTAAAGGGATCTTTCCTCCCGGAAGACATAACAATCCTAAATATTTACACACCCAATCCCGGAGCTCCAAACTTCATCAAGCAAACTTTACTTACACTGAAACCATACATAGATGGAAATACAGTGATTGTTGGTGAGTTTAACACACCACTCTCACCTATGGACAGATCAACAAGGCAAAAACTCAATAGAGAAACCTTAGAACTGAACAACTATATAGACCAACTAGATCTAACAGACATCTGCAGAATATTCCACCCAGTAACACCACAATATACGTTTTTCTCAGCAGCACATGGAACATTTTCCAAAATAGACCACATCTTAGGCCATAAAGCAAACCTGGACAGATTCAGAAACACTGAAATTATTCCATGCACACTCTCAGACCATAAAGGCATCAAAGTGGAGCTGAACACACATCTCCACCAAAGAAAACCCTGTAACTCATGGAGACTGAACAACACATTGTTGAATCAAAAACAATGGGTAATCGAAGAGATCAGAACAGATATCCAACTGTTTATGAAATTTAACAATAAGGAGCACAAAAATATCAACTCCTTAGGGACACAACAAAGGCAGTACTCAGAGGAAAATTTATAGCGCGGAGTGCCTACAACAGCAAGTTGGAAAAATGGCAAACCAACTAGTTAATGTCTCACCTTAACCTCCTGGAAAAAGAGCAACAAACCAACCCTAAACCCATTAGGAGAAAGCAAATTATTAAAATCAAAGCAGAATTAAATGATTTGGAATAAAATAAACTATAGAAAGAATCAACAAAACAAGGAGTTGGTTCTTGAAAGAATTAACAAAATTGACAAGCCCTTAGCAAATCTTACCAAAAAAAGAAGAGAGCATATCGAAATAAACAAAATCGCAGATGAAAATGGTAATATCACGACAGAAATTACCAAGATCCAGAATATCATGAGGGAATACTTCTCAAACCTTTACGCCAACAAATTTGAGAATCTAGAAGAAATGGATGAATTCCTAGACAATATTAACATACACACACTGAACCAAGAAGAGCTAACCCAACTCAACAGGCCTATTTCAAGCTCTGAAATAGAAATGGAAATTAGACAACTTCCACTTAAAAAGAGCCCAGGGCCAGATGGATTCACAGCTGAATTCTATAAGGTCTTCAAAGCAGAGCTCACACCAATACTCCTCAAGCTCTTCAACGAAATTGAAAATGAAGGTTCTTTACTAAACTGATTCTGTGAAGCCAGCATATCCCTCATCCCCAAACCAGACAGAGATTCATCAAAGAAAGAGATCTATAGACCCATTTCTTTGATGAACCTCGATGCAAAACTTCTCAACAAAATACTGGCCAACCGTCTACAACAACTCATCAAAAAAAATATACACTATGATCAAACTGGATTCATCACAGGGAGGCAAAGCTGGTTCAACATACAAAAATCAATTAATATAATTCAACACATCAACAGGAGCAGGGATAAAATCACATGATTGTCTCAATAGATGCGGAAAAGGCATTTGACAAGATCCAAAACCCCTTCATGTTAAAAGATGTGGAGAAACTAGGAATCCATGGAACATTTCTCAATGTAATAAAGGCTGTGTATGAGAAACCCACTGCTAGTATTATACTTAATGGTGAAAATCTAAAGCCATTCCCTCTAAAATCAGGAACGAGACAAGGATGCCCACTCTCTCCACTCCTTTTTAACATAGTACTAGAATTCCTAGGCAGTGCAATAAGGCAAGAAGCAAGCATAAAGGGGATCCAAGTAGGGAAAGAGGAAATAAAACTATCCCTCTTTGCAGATGACATGATTCTGTATTTAAAGAATCCTATAGACTCTACTCCCAAGCTCCTTGAGCTGATTCAAAGTTTGGAAGGGTAGCAGGCCATAAAATCAACCCTCACAAATCAACTGCCTTACTTTACGCCAACACTGAGAGGAACGAGGCAATAATCAGGAAAGAAAATCCTTTCACAATAGCCTCAAAGAAAATAAAGTACCTAGCAATTAGCTTAACTAAGAATGTAAAGGACCGTTTAGATGAAAACTTTAAAACCCTAAAAAAGGAAATTAAAGCAGAACTAAGGAAATGCAAAAACCTCCCATGCTCCTGGATTGGAAGAATCAACATTGTGAAAATGACAATCTTGCCAAGGGCTATCTACAAATTCAATGTAATACCCATCAACATCCCAATGTCATTCTTTAAAGACATAGAAGAGGCAATTCAAAATTTCATATGGAATAATAAAAGACCCCGTATAGCAAAAACACTTCTTAGCAGAAAGAACAGCGCTGGAGGAATTTCAATTCCAAACTTAAGGCTCTATTACAGAGCTATAATTCTCAAAACAGCTTGGTACTGGCACAAGAACAGGCCTGAAGTCCAATGGAGTAGAACTGCGGACCCAGATATTAAACCACAGACCTATGGCCACCTAATCTTTGACAAGGGAGCCAAAAAAATAGAATGGAAGAAAGATAGCCTCTTCAACAAGTTGTGCTGGCAGAACTGGTTAAACACCTGCAGAAAACTAAAGTTGGATCCTTCTTTGTTACCTTGCACTAGAATTAACCCCAAATGGATCAAAGACGTGGAGGTAAAAGCTGACACACTGAAAAGTTTAGAGGAAGGAATAGGAGATACACTAGGCCTCCTTGGTACAGTCGAAACTTTCTTAATAAGGACCAAGAATCACAACAAATCAGAGAAAGGCTGGATAAGTGGGACTGCATTAAACTGCAGAGCTTTTGTATGGCAACGGATATAGCTAGTAAACTAATCAGGAAGCCTACAGAGTGGGAGAAGATCTTCACCACCCAAACAACGAAACAAGGCCTCATATCTAAAATATATCAACAACTCAAAAAATTGAATCACTTCAAAACTAACCTGCAAAGTAACACCCATCCCATTAAAAAATGGGCCAAAGACTTAAAGAGAGTCTTCTCTGAAGAAGAAAAAAAATGGCCTATAGACACATGAAGAAATGCTCCACATCTCTGGTCATAAAAGAAATGGAAATCAAAACAAGTCGAAGATTTCACCTCACTCCAGTTAGAATGGCCAGGATCAGGAAAATGAATGACAACAGATGCTGGAGGGGATGTGGCCAGGAGGGATCACTACTACACTGTTGGTGGGAGTGCAAACTCGTTCAACCACTATGGAAAGCTGTGCGGCAGTGCCTCAAAACGCTAAACATACAACTACCCTATGACCCAGCAATTCCAGTACTTGGCATTTACCCAACAATCCAGAAACAAGGGCATACTAAACCCACTAGCACAACAATGTTCATTGCAGCACTATTCACCATAGCAAAGATATGGAACCAACCCAGATGTCCCTCAGTTGATGAGTGGATCAACAAGTTGTGGTATTTGTACACAATGGAATTCTATGCTGCTGTCAGAAAGAATGACATCGCCCCATTTGTTAGGAAATGGAAAGACTTAGAACAAATCATATTAAGTGAAGTAAGCCAGACTCAAAGGAACTTAGGCTCAGTGGTTTCCCTCATTCGTCATAATCAGTAGAAACCTTGGGCTCTACTAGCAGAGATTGTCAATAGAGCAAAAGGCCATATATAAGGCCATATAATGTGAAGCTAATTGAAAGGACCTCCAGGATATTGACACAAAAGCCATATAATGAATGATTGTTGTCCTCAATGTACTATGTTGTCTCTCATCTCGCTTGCTGTCCCTTGGTTATCCCATATTGGTATAGTATCTCACTTTGTTATCTGATATATTGAATTTATTTGTATTTGGATATTTGAAATTTGATAGGGAAGGGGGGAAAACCAAGACGGGTGGGGGGTGTGGGGTTGGAGGGAAATGGGTACCAAGACATGGGAAAGGGTATCAATGTATGTGAGTTAATGCACCTTCTATCTGGCAAATATCATCTAACCCTTTTACTAATTACAATAAAAATGAAAAAAAAAAGAAAGTTGTAGAGTGTGGGGAGGATGATGGGGTCAAATACATTTCTTCTTAGAAATTTACCTCATCTGGTTGCCCTGGATTTTCCTGGCCTTCTTCTTAGAGAAAGTTCTGTTATACTGGATTTGTGGCTTGGCAATGATCTAGCATGTACATCTTCGAGTAAGACATCCACAACTTCCATGCCTGAGACTCGAGTTTCCTGACCTTTGGCAACAGCACAGCAACATCTTTCTTCCTCCTGAGCCACAGGCCAAGTGAGCTGGCTTGAGCTGGTTGTTAGTTACAGTGGCTTGGTTACCAGGGTTCCATATTCTGTTCCATTGTGAGGGAGGCAGGGTCACCTTTCAGGGCCCAATGACCAAAGATCCTTGCTCACAAAAGACCTCACCAAAGACATACTGGAGGCTGAATCTCTCCTCCAGTCTCACAATATACATGTGGATGTAGTATACAGCACACCTTATTTGTCCAATCCCAATGTCTTCCAGTAGGCCCAACTACCAGTCTGGTCTCAGGCTCAAGGAGCCTTTCTTAGGTAAGATCCAAACTTAAGGGTCAATATTGCCCTCATCCTTTACAAAACATTTGCTTCACAGTGCCTTCTCTGCCTGCATTTTGCCCCTTGTCGAATTTTTTTTGTTTTTGCTAGTCTTGGGACTTGACCTCAGAGTGTGAACATTGTTCTTGGGCTTTCTTTAGGCTTTAGCTGTCCCACCGAGCCACAGCACCACTTGCAGCGTTTTCTATGTATGTGGTAATGAGGAATCAAACCTGAGGCTTACTGCTTGGTAGCCAAGGACTCTCCCACTAGGTCAAACACACAGGGCATCTTGCACATATTTTTGACGTCAATCTACTAGGATATTATTAGGTTTCTGTATCCTAATCAATTTTTTCCTGATGATTAGCTTTGCTGTCATGTGTAAAAAATGCAAGAGGGAAAAACACAGAAGAATTAGTGAAATTAAAAAAAAAGCATTAGACACAGTTAAGTGTTCATTCTTTGTAGGAGAAAGGATATTTGGATATGATGATGATGATGATGACTTTATAATTACTATGTCAGGGTTGAGAGTTTGGCATAGTGGTAGAGTGCTTGCCTAGCATCCATGAAGATCTGGGTTTGATTGCTCAGTACCACATAGATAGAAAATCTAGATGTGGCACTGTGGCTCAAGTGGCAGAGGACTAGACTTGAGAAAACCCGAGGACAGTGCTCAGGCCCTGAATTCAAGCCACAAGACTGGCAGAAAGATAAAAGAAAATAAAAATGCTTTTTACGAGCTAATTCACTCACAGCATTTGCTTCTGAAATCTTCGCTTCTGCATCTTGTGAAATAGCCCTTTCCCTCAACGTAGACAAGAAAAACAGATCCATCCCATGGTCCACTGTGAGGCCACTGGTTGGGCTAAGAGCTAGTCGTGCAGCAACACATAAGTTTTATTCTAATACTTTCCAAACTTTGTACTCAAATATGCTACCTACTTACCAACTTATGTCAGTTATCCTTATGCTATAACTTTTCTTCATTACTACAATATTCTTACACTCCTACGTTAATCATCTTGCACCTCCCCTGACCTCTCTCATTCTTTTTTTCTATCTCTGGACCTCTGCTCGTCTTTCAACCCTTATACTGCACGGATCTACACTTGATGGCTGTTGAGCAATATTGTATATGTAGGTGGTTAATCATTCTCTAGGCTCAGAGGGACTTAAAGACAATAGAGATTGGATTGAGAGGCTTTTTGTTTTGGGTATAAATCGCTTATCAGTGGTTGTAGTAGGCTGGTCTGTAAGTGCACAAAAAGAAAGAGTGATAATACCAATCAAAACTTGTGAACATCTAGTGTCTGCCAGCTACAGAGGTCTAGGTTGGTTATATCTGAAAAACTATAATAGTATTTAGTAGTAATCTTGCTCCCATTTTCAAATGGGCAGAACAAGAAACTCAAGAAAAATGTCAAATCAAGAAACAACATCCCCCACCCAATGTAAACAGACAATGGAACAGTCACTGGCAAACCTAGAGGAGAGTCTTCCAATTGCTACACAAATGCAATTGATAAACATCATTAATGAAAAATGTGAAAAAATAAAGAAAGAGATAATGGAGGAAGCCATACCTGAACAAGAGGAAAGGAAAAACAAGGTGATAAGTGAAAAAGAAGAAGCCATAAAGGAGGCCATAATAAAGGTTTTTCAAAGAAAGATGGATGAATTCAAAGAATCCACAAATAAAAACGTGACCAAACTCCAGCAAATGTCCAAAGAAAATAAAGCTACTGAGCTAACCACTCAAAAGGAAATCAAGGAGATAAAGAAATCCATACATGATCTAAAACAAGGGATGCAAGGCATCAAAAGTGAGCAATTAGAAGCAAGGGAGATGAAAAATAAAGTAGATAGCTTTGATAGCAAGTTAGACATTGCAGAGGAGAGAATTTCCGTGGCTGAAGATAATTTAGGTATTATAGAGAACAGAAAATGAGTCAATCCAAATCTAGGAAATATGAGAGAGCGCTTCAGGAGGTCCAAGATACAATTAGGAAGCCTAATTTAAGGCTAGTTGGTATTGAGGAGGGTGTGGAGAAAGAGGTCAATGGTATTGGAAATATACTTCAGGGAATCATCTCAGAGAATTTCCCAAATATCCAGAAGGGCAGGCCCATCCAGATACGAGAAGCTTTTAGAACCCCAAACAGACCTGACCAGAAAAGAACATCCCACCGCCACATTGTGATCCGAACTGGATCAATAGAAACGAAAGGAAAGATCCTAAAGGCAGCCAGGGAAAAGGGATCAGTAACCTACAAAGGCAAACCAATCAGAATAACCCCAGATTTCTCAGCAGAGACCATGCAAGCACGAAGTGACTGGAAGCATATATGTCATGCCCTTATATCAAATAACTACCAACCAAGAATACCAAGAATAAGCTCTCATTCATAACTGAGGGAAAAATAAAAACATTCCATTCCAGGGAAAAGCTGCAACAATATGTCGAAACAAAACCAACACTACAGAGAATTCTCAAAGATGCTCTATACATAGAAAACCAAAATAAATGCAATATAGGGAAAGAAATGGCACCTAAACAGCATACCATCTAAGGACCACAAGAACTGTCAAGACACAGGCCCTACTAAAAGCTTTTAAAAATGGTAGGAACTAATAAATATCTCTCAATCCTAACTCTCAATATCAATGGATTTAACTCTCCAATTAAACGGCATAGGTTGTCTAATTGGATCAAAAAGCAAGAGCCATCGTTCTGCTGACTTCAAGAGACACATCTTACCCAAAAACAATCATCTTTTGAAAGTGAGAGGTTGGAATAAACTCTATCAAGCTAACTGCCCCCATAAACAGGCTAGAGTTGCCATCCTCATATCAGATACAATAGACTTCAAACTAAAATTAGTAAGAAAAGACAAAGAAGGTTACTACATACTACTAAAGGGATCTTTCCTCCCGGAAGACATAACAATCCTAAATATTTACACACCCAATCCCGGAGCTCCAAACTTCATCAAGCAAACTTTACTTACACTGAAACCATACATAGATGGAAATACAGTGATTGTTGGTGAGTTTAACACACCACTCTCACCTATGGACAGATCAACAAGGCAAAAACTCAATAGAGAAACCTTAGAACTGAACAACTATATAGACCAACTAGATCTAACAGACATCTGCAGAATATTCCACCCAGTAACACCACAATATACGTTTTTCTCAGCAGCACATGGAACATTTTCCAAAATAGACCACATCTTAGGCCATAAAGCAAACCTGGACAGATTCAGAAACACTGAAATTATTCCATGCACACTCTCAGACCATAAAGGCATCAAAGTGGAGCTGAACACACATCTCCACCAAAGAAAACCCTGTAACTCATGGAGACTGAACAACACATTGTTGAATCAAAAACAATGGGTAATCGAAGAGATCAGAACAGATATCCAACTGTTTATGAAATTTAACAATAAGGAGCACAAAAATATCAACTCCTTAGGGACACAACAAAGGCAGTACTCAGAGGAAAATTTATAGCGCGGAGTGCCTACAACAGCAAGTTGGAAAAATGGCAAACCAACTAGTTAATGTCTCACCTTAACCTCCTGGAAAAAGAGCAACAAACCAACCCTAAACCCATTAGGAGAAAGCAAATTATTAAAATCAAAGCAGAATTAAATGATTTGGAATAAAATAAACTATAGAAAGAATCAACAAAACAAGGAGTTGGTTCTTGAAAGAATTAACAAAATTGACAAGCCCTTAGCAAATCTTACCAAAAAAAGAAGAGAGCATATCGAAATAAACAAAATCGCAGATGAAAATGGTAATATCACGACAGAAATTACCAAGATCCAGAATATCATGAGGGAATACTTCTCAAACCTTTACGCCAACAAATTTGAGAATCTAGAAGAAATGGATGAATTCCTAGACAATATTAACATACACACACTGAACCAAGAAGAGCTAACCCAACTCAACAGGCCTATTTCAAGCTCTGAAATAGAAATGGAAATTAGACAACTTCCACTTAAAAAGAGCCCAGGGCCAGATGGATTCACAGCTGAATTCTATAAGGTCTTCAAAGCAGAGCTCACACCAATACTCCTCAAGCTCTTCAACGAAATTGAAAATGAAGGTTCTTTACTAAACTGATTCTGTGAAGCCAGCATATCCCTCATCCCCAAACCAGACAGAGATTCATCAAAGAAAGAGATCTATAGACCCATTTCTTTGATGAACCTCGATGCAAAACTTCTCAACAAAATACTGGCCAACCGTCTACAACAACTCATCAAAAAAAATATACACTATGATCAAACTGGATTCATCACAGGGAGGCAAAGCTGGTTCAACATACAAAAATCAATTAATATAATTCAACACATCAACAGGAGCAGGGATAAAATCACATGATTGTCTCAATAGATGCGGAAAAGGCATTTGACAAGATCCAAAACCCCTTCATGTTAAAAGATGTGGAGAAACTAGGAATCCATGGAACATTTCTCAATGTAATAAAGGCTGTGTATGAGAAACCCACTGCTAGTATTATACTTAATGGTGAAAATCTAAAGCCATTCCCTCTAAAATCAGGAACGAGACAAGGATGCCCACTCTCTCCACTCCTTTTTAACATAGTACTAGAATTCCTAGGCAGTGCAATAAGGCAAGAAGCAAGCATAAAGGGGATCCAAGTAGGGAAAGAGGAAATAAAACTATCCCTCTTTGCAGATGACATGATTCTGTATTTAAAGAATCCTATAGACTCTACTCCCAAGCTCCTTGAGCTGATTCAAAGTTTGGAAGGGTAGCAGGCCATAAAATCAACCCTCACAAATCAACTGCCTTACTTTACGCCAACACTGAGAGGAACGAGGCAATAATCAGGAAAGAAAATCCTTTCACAATAGCCTCAAAGAAAATAAAGTACCTAGCAATTAGCTTAACTAAGAATGTAAAGGACCGTTTAGATGAAAACTTTAAAACCCTAAAAAAGGAAATTAAAGCAGAACTAAGGAAATGCAAAAACCTCCCATGCTCCTGGATTGGAAGAATCAACATTGTGAAAATGACAATCTTGCCAAGGGCTATCTACAAATTCAATGTAATACCCATCAACATCCCAATGTCATTCTTTAAAGACATAGAAGAGGCAATTCAAAATTTCATATGGAATAATAAAAGACCCCGTATAGCAAAAACACTTCTTAGCAGAAAGAACAGCGCTGGAGGAATTTCAATTCCAAACTTAAGGCTCTATTACAGAGCTATAATTCTCAAAACAGCTTGGTACTGGCACAAGAACAGGCCTGAAGTCCAATGGAGTAGAACTGCGGACCCAGATATTAAACCACAGACCTATGGCCACCTAATCTTTGACAAGGGAGCCAAAAAAATAGAATGGAAGAAAGATAGCCTCTTCAACAAGTTGTGCTGGCAGAACTGGTTAAACACCTGCAGAAAACTAAAGTTGGATCCTTCTTTGTTACCTTGCACTAGAATTAACCCCAAATGGATCAAAGACGTGGAGGTAAAAGCTGACACACTGAAAAGTTTAGAGGAAGGAATAGGAGATACACTAGGCCTCCTTGGTACAGTCGAAACTTTCTTAATAAGGACCAAGAATCACAACAAATCAGAGAAAGGCTGGATAAGTGGGACTGCATTAAACTGCAGAGCTTTTGTATGGCAACGGATATAGCTAGTAAACTAATCAGGAAGCCTACAGAGTGGGAGAAGATCTTCACCACCCAAACAACGAAACAAGGCCTCATATCTAAAATATATCAACAACTCAAAAAATTGAATCACTTCAAAACTAACCTGCAAAGTAACACCCATCCCATTAAAAAATGGGCCAAAGACTTAAAGAGAGTCTTCTCTGAAGAAGAAAAAAAATGGCCTATAGACACATGAAGAAATGCTCCACATCTCTGGTCATAAAAGAAATGGAAATCAAAACAAGTCGAAGATTTCACCTCACTCCAGTTAGAATGGCCAGGATCAGGAAAATGAATGACAACAGATGCTGGAGGGGATGTGGCCAGGAGGGATCACTACTAAACTGTTGGTGGGAGTGCAAACTCGTTCAACCACTATGGAAAGCTGTGCGGCAGTGCCTCAAAACGCTAAACATACAACTACCCTATGACCCAGCAATTCCAGTACTTGGCATTTACCCAACAATCCAGAAACAAGGGCATACTAAACCCACTAGCACAACAATGTTCATTGCAGCACTATTCACCATAGCAAAGATATGGAACCAACCCAGATGTCCCTCAGTTGATGAGTGGATCAACAAGTTGTGGTATTTGTACACAATGGAATTCTATGCTGCTGTCAGAAAGAATGACATCGCCCCATTTGTTAGGAAATGGAAAGACTTAGAACAAATCATATTAAGTGAAGTAAGCCAGACTCAAAGGAACTTAGGCTCAGTGGTTTCCCTCATTCGTCATAATCAGTAGAAACCTTGGGCTCTACTAGCAGAGATTGTCAATAGAGCAAAAGGCCATATATAAGGCCATATAATGTGAAGCTAATTGAAAGGACCTCCAGGATATTGACACAAAAGCCATATAATGAATGATTGTTGTCCTCAATGTACTATGTTGTCTCTCATCTCGCTTGCTGTCCCTTGGTTATCCCATATTGGTATAGTATCTCACTTTGTTATCTGATATATTGAATTTATTTGTATTTGGATATTTGAAATTTGATAGGGAAGGGGGGAAAACCAAGACGGGTGGGGGGTGTGGGGTTGGAGGGAAATGGGTACCAAGACATGGGAAAGGGTATCAATGTATGTGAGTTAATGCACCTTCTATCTGGCAAATATCATCTAACCCTTTTACTAATTACAATAAAAATGAAAAAAAAAAGAAAGTTGTAGAGTGTGGGGAGGATGATGGGGTCAAATACATTTCTTCTTAGAAATTTACCTCATCTGGTTGCCCTGGATTTTCCTGGCCTTCTTCTTAGAGAAAGTTCTGTTATACTGGATTTGTGGCTTGGCAATGATCTAGCATGTACATCTTCGAGTAAGACATCCACAACTTCCATGCCTGAGACTCGAGTTTCCTGACCTTTGGCAACAGCACAGCAACATCTTTCTTCCTCCTGAGCCACAGGCCAAGTGAGCTGGCTTGAGCTGGTTGTTAGTTACAGTGGCTTGGTTACCAGGGTTCCATATTCTGTTCCATTGTGAGGGAGGCAGGGTCACCTTTCAGGGCCCAATGACCAAAGATCCTTGCTCACAAAAGACCTCACCAAAGACATACTGGAGGCTGAATCTCTCCTCCAGTCTCACAATATACATGTGGATGTAGTATACAGCACACCTTATTTGTCCAATCCCAATGTCTTCCAGTAGGCCCAACTACCAGTCTGGTCTCAGGCTCAAGGAGCCTTTCTTAGGTAAGATCCAAACTTAAGGGTCAATATTGCCCTCATCCTTTACAAAACATTTGCTTCACAGTGCCTTCTCTGCCTGCATTTTGCCCCTTGTCGAATTTTTTTTGTTTTTGCTAGTCTTGGGACTTGACCTCAGAGTGTGAACATTGTTCTTGGGCTTTCTTTAGGCTTTAGCTGTCCCACCGAGCCACAGCACCACTTGCAGCGTTTTCTATGTATGTGGTAATGAGGAATCAAACCTGAGGCTTACTGCTTGGTAGCCAAGGACTCTCCCACTAGGTCAAACACACAGGGCATCTTGCACATATTTTTGACGTCAATCTACTAGGATATTATTAGGTTTCTGTATCCTAATCAATTTTTTCCTGATGATTAGCTTTGCTGTCATGTGTAAAAAATGCAAGAGGGAAAAACACAGAAGAATTAGTGAAATTAAAAAAAAAGCATTAGACACAGTTAAGTGTTCATTCTTTGTAGGAGAAAGGATATTTGGATATGATGATGATGATGATGACTTTATAATTACTATGTCAGGGTTGAGAGTTTGGCATAGTGGTAGAGTGCTTGCCTAGCATCCATGAAGATCTGGGTTTGATTGCTCAGTACCACATAGATAGAAAATCTAGATGTGGCACTGTGGCTCAAGTGGCAGAGGACTAGACTTGAGAAAACCCGAGGACAGTGCTCAGGCCCTGAATTCAAGCCACAAGACTGGCAGAAAGATAAAAGAAAATAAAAATGCTTTTTACGAGCTAATTCACTCACAGCATTTGCTTCTGAAATCTTCGCTTCTGCATCTTGTGAAATAGCCCTTTCCCTCAACGTAGACAAGAAAAACAGATCCATCCCATGGTCCACTGTGAGGCCACTGGTTGGGCTAAGAGCTAGTCGTGCAGCAACACATAAGTTTTATTCTAATACTTTCCAAACTTTGTACTCAAATATGCTACCTACTTACCAACTTATGTCAGTTATCCTTATGCTATAACTTTTCTTCATTACTACAATATTCTTACACTCCTACGTTAATCATCTTGCACCTCCCCTGACCTCTCTCATTCTTTTTTTCTATCTCTGGACCTCTGCTCGTCTTTCAACCCTTATACTGCACGGATCTACACTTGATGGCTGTTGAGCAATATTGTATATGTAGGTGGTTAATCATTCTCTAGGCTCAGAGGGACTTAAAGACAATAGAGATTGGATTGAGAGGCTTTTTGTTTTGGGTATAAATCGCTTATCAGTGGTTGTAGTAGGCTGGTCTGTAAGTGCACAAAAAGAAAGAGTGATAATACCAATCAAAACTTGTGAACATCTAGTGTCTGCCAGCTACAGAGGTCTAGGTTGGTTATATCTGAAAAACTATAATAGTATTTAGTAGTAATCTTGCTCCCATTTTCAAATGGGCAGAACAAGAAACTCAAGAAAAATGTCAAATCAAGAAACAACATCCCCCACCCAATGTAAACAGACAATGGAACAGTCACTGGCAAACCTAGAGGAGAGTCTTCCAATTGCTACACAAATGCAATTGATAAACATCATTAATGAAAAATGTGAAAAAATAAAGAAAGAGATAATGGAGGAAGCCATACCTGAACAAGAGGAAAGGAAAAACAAGGTGATAAGTGAAAAAGAAGAAGCCATAAAGGAGGCCATAATAAAGGTTTTTCAAAGAAAGATGGATGAATTCAAAGAATCCACAAATAAAAACGTGACCAAACTCCAGCAAATGTCCAAAGAAAATAAAGCTACTGAGCTAACCACTCAAAAGGAAATCAAGGAGATAAAGAAATCCATACATGATCTAAAACAAGGGATGCAAGGCATCAAAAGTGAGCAATTAGAAGCAAGGGAGATGAAAAATAAAGTAGATAGCTTTGATAGCAAGTTAGACATTGCAGAGGAGAGAATTTCCGTGGCTGAAGATAATTTAGGTATTATAGAGAACAGAAAATGAGTCAATCCAAATCTAGGAAATATGAGAGAGCGCTTCAGGAGGTCCAAGATACAATTAGGAAGCCTAATTTAAGGCTAGTTGGTATTGAGGAGGGTGTGGAGAAAGAGGTCAATGGTATTGGAAATATACTTCAGGGAATCATCTCAGAGAATTTCCCAAATATCCAGAAGGGCAGGCCCATCCAGATACGAGAAGCTTTTAGAACCCCAAACAGACCTGACCAGAAAAGAACATCCCACCGCCACATTGTGATCCGAACTGGATCAATAGAAACGAAAGGAAAGATCCTAAAGGCAGCCAGGGAAAAGGGATCAGTAACCTACAAAGGCAAACCAATCAGAATAACCCCAGATTTCTCAGCAGAGACCATGCAAGCACGAAGTGACTGGAAGCATATATGTCATGCCCTTATATCAAATAACTACCAACCAAGAATACCAAGAATAAGCTCTCATTCATAACTGAGGGAAAAATAAAAACATTCCATTCCAGGGAAAAGCTGCAACAATATGTCGAAACAAAACCAACACTACAGAGAATTCTCAAAGATGCTCTATACATAGAAAACCAAAATAAATGCAATATAGGGAAAGAAATGGCACCTAAACAGCATACCATCTAAGGACCACAAGAACTGTCAAGACACAGGCCCTACTAAAAGCTTTTAAAAATGGTAGGAACTAATAAATATCTCTCAATCCTAACTCTCAATATCAATGGATTTAACTCTCCAATTAAACGGCATAGGTTGTCTAATTGGATCAAAAAGCAAGAGCCATCGTTCTGCTGACTTCAAGAGACACATCTTACCCAAAAACAATCATCTTTTGAAAGTGAGAGGTTGGAATAAACTCTATCAAGCTAACTGCCCCCATAAACAGGCTAGAGTTGCCATCCTCATATCAGATACAATAGACTTCAAACTAAAATTAGTAAGAAAAGACAAAGAAGGTTACTACATACTACTAAAGGGATCTTTCCTCCCGGAAGACATAACAATCCTAAATATTTACACACCCAATCCCGGAGCTCCAAACTTCATCAAGCAAACTTTACTTACACTGAAACCATACATAGATGGAAATACAGTGATTGTTGGTGAGTTTAACACACCACTCTCACCTATGGACAGATCAACAAGGCAAAAACTCAATAGAGAAACCTTAGAACTGAACAACTATATAGACCAACTAGATCTAACAGACATCTGCAGAATATTCCACCCAGTAACACCACAATATACGTTTTTCTCAGCAGCACATGGAACATTTTCCAAAATAGACCACATCTTAGGCCATAAAGCAAACCTGGACAGATTCAGAAACACTGAAATTATTCCATGCACACTCTCAGACCATAAAGGCATCAAAGTGGAGCTGAACACACATCTCCACCAAAGAAAACCCTGTAACTCATGGAGACTGAACAACACATTGTTGAATCAAAAACAATGGGTAATCGAAGAGATCAGAACAGATATCCAACTGTTTATGAAATTTAACAATAAGGAGCACAAAAATATCAACTCCTTAGGGACACAACAAAGGCAGTACTCAGAGGAAAATTTATAGCGCGGAGTGCCTACAACAGCAAGTTGGAAAAATGGCAAACCAACTAGTTAATGTCTCACCTTAACCTCCTGGAAAAAGAGCAACAAACCAACCCTAAACCCATTAGGAGAAAGCAAATTATTAAAATCAAAGCAGAATTAAATGATTTGGAATAAAATAAACTATAGAAAGAATCAACAAAACAAGGAGTTGGTTCTTGAAAGAATTAACAAAATTGACAAGCCCTTAGCAAATCTTACCAAAAAAAGAAGAGAGCATATCGAAATAAACAAAATCGCAGATGAAAATGGTAATATCACGACAGAAATTACCAAGATCCAGAATATCATGAGGGAATACTTCTCAAACCTTTACGCCAACAAATTTGAGAATCTAGAAGAAATGGATGAATTCCTAGACAATATTAACATACACACACTGAACCAAGAAGAGCTAACCCAACTCAACAGGCCTATTTCAAGCTCTGAAATAGAAATGGAAATTAGACAACTTCCACTTAAAAAGAGCCCAGGGCCAGATGGATTCACAGCTGAATTCTATAAGGTCTTCAAAGCAGAGCTCACACCAATACTCCTCAAGCTCTTCAACGAAATTGAAAATGAAGGTTCTTTACTAAACTGATTCTGTGAAGCCAGCATATCCCTCATCCCCAAACCAGACAGAGATTCATCAAAGAAAGAGATCTATAGACCCATTTCTTTGATGAACCTCGATGCAAAACTTCTCAACAAAATACTGGCCAACCGTCTACAACAACTCATCAAAAAAAATATACACTATGATCAAACTGGATTCATCACAGGGAGGCAAAGCTGGTTCAACATACAAAAATCAATTAATATAATTCAACACATCAACAGGAGCAGGGATAAAATCACATGATTGTCTCAATAGATGCGGAAAAGGCATTTGACAAGATCCAAAACCCCTTTATGTTAAAAGATGTGGAGAAACTAGGAATCCATGGAACATTTCTCAATGTAATAAAGGCTGTGTATGAGAAACCCACTGCTAGTATTATACTTAATGGTGAAAATCTAAAGCCATTCCCTCTAAAATCAGGAACGAGACAAGGATGCCCACTCTCTCCACTCCTTTTTAACATAGTACTAGAATTCCTAGGCAGTGCAATAAGGCAAGAAGCAAGCATAAAGGGGATCCAAGTAGGGAAAGAGGAAATAAAACTATCCCTCTTTGCAGATGACATGATTCTGTATTTAAAGAATCCTATAGACTCTACTCCCAAGCTCCTTGAGCTGATTCAAAGTTTGGAAGGGTAGCAGGCCATAAAATCAACCCTCACAAATCAACTGCCTTACTTTACGCCAACACTGAGAGGAACGAGGCAATAATCAGGAAAGAAAATCCTTTCACAATAGCCTCAAAGAAAATAAAGTACCTAGCAATTAGCTTAACTAAGAATGTAAAGGACCGTTTAGATGAAAACTTTAAAACCCTAAAAAAGGAAATTAAAGCAGAACTAAGGAAATGCAAAAACCTCCCATGCTCCTGGATTGGAAGAATCAACATTGTGAAAATGACAATCTTGCCAAGGGCTATCTACAAATTCAATGTAATACCCATCAACATCCCAATGTCATTCTTTAAAGACATAGAAGAGGCAATTCAAAATTTCATATGGAATAATAAAAGACCCCGTATAGCAAAAACACTTCTTAGCAGAAAGAACAGCGCTGGAGGAATTTCAATTCCAAACTTAAGGCTCTATTACAGAGCTATAATTCTCAAAACAGCTTGGTACTGGCACAAGAACAGGCCTGAAGTCCAATGGAGTAGAACTGCGGACCCAGATATTAAACCACAGACCTATGGCCACCTAATCTTTGACAAGGGAGCCAAAAAAATAGAATGGAAGAAAGATAGCCTCTTCAACAAGTTGTGCTGGCAGAACTGGTTAAACACCTGCAGAAAACTAAAGTTGGATCCTTCTTTGTTACCTTGCACTAGAATTAACCCCAAATGGATCAAAGACGTGGAGGTAAAAGCTGACACACTGAAAAGTTTAGAGGAAGGAATAGGAGATACACTAGGCCTCCTTGGTACAGTCGAAACTTTCTTAATAAGGACCAAGAATCACAACAAATCAGAGAAAGGCTGGATAAGTGGGACTGCATTAAACTGCAGAGCTTTTGTATGGCAACGGATATAGCTAGTAAACTAATCAGGAAGCCTACAGAGTGGGAGAAGATCTTCACCACCCAAACAACGAAACAAGGCCTCATATCTAAAATATATCAACAACTCAAAAAATTGAATCACTTCAAAACTAACCTGCAAAGTAACACCCATCCCATTAAAAAATGGGCCAAAGACTTAAAGAGAGTCTTCTCTGAAGAAGAAAAAAAATGGCCTATAGACACATGAAGAAATGCTCCACATCTCTGGTCATAAAAGAAATGGAAATCAAAACAAGTCGAAGATTTCACCTCACTCCAGTTAGAATGGCCAGGATCAGGAAAATGAATGACAACAGATGCTGGAGGGGATGTGGCCAGGAGGGATCACTACTACACTGTTGGTGGGAGTGCAAACTCGTTCAACCACTATGGAAAGCTGTGCGGCAGTGCCTCAAAACGCTAAACATACAACTACCCTATGACCCAGCAATTCCAGTACTTGGCATTTACCCAACAATCCAGAAACAAGGGCATACTAAACCCACTAGCACAACAATGTTCATTGCAGCACTATTCACCATAGCAAAGATATGGAACCAACCCAGATGTCCCTCAGTTGATGAGTGGATCAACAAGTTGTGGTATTTGTACACAATGGAATTCTATGCTGCTGTCAGAAAGAATGACATCGCCCCATTTGTTAGGAAATGGAAAGACTTAGAACAAATCATATTAAGTGAAGTAAGCCAGACTCAAAGGAACTTAGGCTCAGTGGTTTCCCTCATTCGTCATAATCAGTAGAAACCTTGGGCTCTACTAGCAGAGATTGTCAATAGAGCAAAAGGCCATATATAAGGCCATATAATGTGAAGCTAATTGAAAGGACCTCCAGGATATTGACACAAAAGCCATATAATGAATGATTGTTGTCCTCAATGTACTATGTTGTCTCTCATCTCGCTTGCTGTCCCTTGGTTATCCCATATTGGTATAGTATCTCACTTTGTTATCTGATATATTGAATTTATTTGTATTTGGATATTTGAAATTTGATAGGGAAGGGGGGAAAACCAAGACGGGTGGGGGGTGTGGGGTTGGAGGGAAATGGGTACCAAGACATGGGAAAGGGTATCAATGTATGTGAGTTAATGCACCTTCTATCTGGCAAATATCATCTAACCCTTTTACTAATTACAATAAAAATGAAAAAAAAAAGAAAGTTGTAGAGTGTGGGGAGGATGATGGGGTCAAATACATTTCTTCTTAGAAATTTACCTCATCTGGTTGCCCTGGATTTTCCTGGCCTTCTTCTTAGAGAAAGTTCTGTTATACTGGATTTGTGGCTTGGCAATGATCTAGCATGTACATCTTCGAGTAAGACATCCACAACTTCCATGCCTGAGACTCGAGTTTCCTGACCTTTGGCAACAGCACAGCAACATCTTTCTTCCTCCTGAGCCACAGGCCAAGTGAGCTGGCTTGAGCTGGTTGTTAGTTACAGTGGCTTGGTTACCAGGGTTCCATATTCTGTTCCATTGTGAGGGAGGCAGGGTCACCTTTCAGGGCCCAATGACCAAAGATCCTTGCTCACAAAAGACCTCACCAAAGACATACTGGAGGCTGAATCTCTCCTCCAGTCTCACAATATACATGTGGATGTAGTATACAGCACACCTTATTTGTCCAATCCCAATGTCTTCCAGTAGGCCCAACTACCAGTCTGGTCTCAGGCTCAAGGAGCCTTTCTTAGGTAAGATCCAAACTTAAGGGTCAATATTGCCCTCATCCTTTACAAAACATTTGCTTCACAGTGCCTTCTCTGCCTGCATTTTGCCCCTTGTCGAATTTTTTTTGTTTTTGCTAGTCTTGGGACTTGACCTCAGAGTGTGAACATTGTTCTTGGGCTTTCTTTAGGCTTTAGCTGTCCCACCGAGCCACAGCACCACTTGCAGCGTTTTCTATGTATGTGGTAATGAGGAATCAAACCTGAGGCTTACTGCTTGGTAGCCAAGGACTCTCCCACTAGGTCAAACACACAGGGCATCTTGCACATATTTTTGACGTCAATCTACTAGGATATTATTAGGTTTCTGTATCCTAATCAATTTTTTCCTGATGATTAGCTTTGCTGTCATGTGTAAAAAATGCAAGAGGGAAAAACACAGAAGAATTAGTGAAATTAAAAAAAAAGCATTAGACACAGTTAAGTGTTCATTCTTTGTAGGAGAAAGGATATTTGGATATGATGATGATGATGATGACTTTATAATTACTATGTCAGGGTTGAGAGTTTGGCATAGTGGTAGAGTGCTTGCCTAGCATCCATGAAGATCTGGGTTTGATTGCTCAGTACCACATAGATAGAAAATCTAGATGTGGCACTGTGGCTCAAGTGGCAGAGGACTAGACTTGAGAAAACCCGAGGACAGTGCTCAGGCCCTGAATTCAAGCCACAAGACTGGCAGAAAGATAAAAGAAAATAAAAATGCTTTTTACGAGCTAATTCACTCACAGCATTTGCTTCTGAAATCTTCGCTTCTGCATCTTGTGAAATAGCCCTTTCCCTCAACGTAGACAAGAAAAACAGATCCATCCCATGGTCCACTGTGAGGCCACTGGTTGGGCTAAGAGCTAGTCGTGCAGCAACACATAAGTTTTATTCTAATACTTTCCAAACTTTGTACTCAAATATGCTACCTACTTACCAACTTATGTCAGTTATCCTTATGCTATAACTTTTCTTCATTACTACAATATTCTTACACTCCTACGTTAATCATCTTGCACCTCCCCTGACCTCTCTCATTCTTTTTTTCTATCTCTGGACCTCTGCTCGTCTTTCAACCCTTATACTGCACGGATCTACACTTGATGGCTGTTGAGCAATATTGTATATGTAGGTGGTTAATCATTCTCTAGGCTCAGAGGGACTTAAAGACAATAGAGATTGGATTGAGAGGCTTTTTGTTTTGGGTATAAATCGCTTATCAGTGGTTGTAGTAGGCTGGTCTGTAAGTGCACAAAAAGAAAGAGTGATAATACCAATCAAAACTTGTGAACATCTAGTGTCTGCCAGCTACAGAGGTCTAGGTTGGTTATATCTGAAAAACTATAATAGTATTTAGTAGTAATCTTGCTCCCATTTTCAAATGGGCAGAACAAGAAACTCAAGAAAAATGTCAAATCAAGAAACAACATCCCCCACCCAATGTAAACAGACAATGGAACAGTCACTGGCAAACCTAGAGGAGAGTCTTCCAATTGCTACACAAATGCAATTGATAAACATCATTAATGAAAAATGTGAAAAAATAAAGAAAGAGATAATGGAGGAAGCCATACCTGAACAAGAGGAAAGGAAAAACAAGGTGATAAGTGAAAAAGAAGAAGCCATAAAGGAGGCCATAATAAAGGTTTTTCAAAGAAAGATGGATGAATTCAAAGAATCCACAAATAAAAACGTGACCAAACTCCAGCAAATGTCCAAAGAAAATAAAGCTACTGAGCTAACCACTCAAAAGGAAATCAAGGAGATAAAGAAATCCATACATGATCTAAAACAAGGGATGCAAGGCATCAAAAGTGAGCAATTAGAAGCAAGGGAGATGAAAAATAAAGTAGATAGCTTTGATAGCAAGTTAGACATTGCAGAGGAGAGAATTTCCGTGGCTGAAGATAATTTAGGTATTATAGAGAACAGAAAATGAGTCAATCCAAATCTAGGAAATATGAGAGAGCGCTTCAGGAGGTCCAAGATACAATTAGGAAGCCTAATTTAAGGCTAGTTGGTATTGAGGAGGGTGTGGAGAAAGAGGTCAATGGTATTGGAAATATACTTCAGGGAATCATCTCAGAGAATTTCCCAAATATCCAGAAGGGCAGGCCCATCCAGATACGAGAAGCTTTTAGAACCCCAAACAGACCTGACCAGAAAAGAACATCCCACCGCCACATTGTGATCCGAACTGGATCAATAGAAACGAAAGGAAAGATCCTAAAGGCAGCCAGGGAAAAGGGATCAGTAACCTACAAAGGCAAACCAATCAGAATAACCCCAGATTTCTCAGCAGAGACCATGCAAGCACGAAGTGACTGGAAGCATATATGTCATGCCCTTATATCAAATAACTACCAACCAAGAATACCAAGAATAAGCTCTCATTCATAACTGAGGGAAAAATAAAAACATTCCATTCCAGGGAAAAGCTGCAACAATATGTCGAAACAAAACCAACACTACAGAGAATTCTCAAAGATGCTCTATACATAGAAAACCAAAATAAATGCAATATAGGGAAAGAAATGGCACCTAAACAGCATACCATCTAAGGACCACAAGAACTGTCAAGACACAGGCCCTAA